>NW_022604472.1:0-45599 GCF_008692095.1 Etheostoma spectabile | reverse complement strand
TGTGTGTGTGTGTGTGAGAGAGAGAGAGAGAAAGTGCATGTTTCTGTGTGTGTGGGAGTGTGTGTGTGTGTGTGTGTGATGTGTGTGTGAGAGATGCGCGTGGGAGAGTGAGTGAGAGTGTGTGTGAGAGAGCGCGTGGGGAGTGAGTGAGAGTGTGTTTGTGTGTGTGCCTCTGTGTGTGTGTATGGGCGTGTGTTTTTAATTGACTCCCAGTTTTATTTGAGGAATCACAGTAGTTTTTTATTCTTTTTTATTCTTTTTTTTAACACCAGGTATTTATATTTTATTGGTATTCCAGTTGAGAAAAACAAAGTGTTTGGTGCATTTGTTGTGGCAATCGTCATGTTGAAAATCAAAATATGACTTTTTCTACCCAATTTTCTTTTAATTTTAATGCATTTTGCAATGCTCTGCTGCTACTATTTATTTCATTATTAATGTTCACGATTACAATTCTAACTATGAAATACCATACATCCCCACTCCTTGTATTTCTTTACTTATATTTATACTCTGATATTTATATACTTTGTGAAACTGCAACACAGAATTTTCTTTTGGGGATCAATAAAGTATTGCTGATTCTGATTTCCCATGTGAAAATAATCATACATTCTGATTTAATGTTGCAGCGCAATTGCAAAACTAAATCTTAGAGTTTTCTGACAGTGATCCAGTTTGAGTCCAGACTACATCTGGAGACAAACTGCTCAAACTGAAAAATAACAAAGAGTTGTGGTGATTTGTACTCAGACACAAAAAAAAAAAAACAGGGGAACTTATATAAATGTAAAACTTCTGTTATGGATTAAATTTCATAAATTACACTGGACAACATTAAAATACATGAACGACCAAGAGTCTCAAGTCTCTACAATCTGAATCTCCATCCATTACACAGTTCCTTCACTCCTGAATCCTTCAGGTTGATGTTGATGCTCAGGTCCAGCTCTTTAGATGGGAGGGGGTGGAATTCAGAGCTGAGGTCCCAGTAGCACAGCTGATCTCTGAAAATCTGCAGCTTGTCAATCTGAATGAAGAACAAATGAAGAAGATAACAATCCATTATAAGCCAATTAGCGTGTGTGAGGTTTTTTTGTGTTTTGTTGTTTGTGAGAATATAAATCTGTTCACTTTACATGCAGAAAGGTTTAATGCAGTCATTGATTTTATTTCACTCATATCATAACTGTAAAGAATATCACTGTTAAAAATAAAAATAAAAATATTAAAATAAGCCTAGTTACCATAATTGTAACATAAACCAAAGACATAATCTCATACCTTTGACAGTTTTGTTTCTTGCTGATGTAGTCTAGTCTATAACGTAATCAGTGATCTGAACGCTCTGCCATTAAATGAGTTTGTGTCACTGTGTTCAGGCCCTGGGAGGGAAACTAGGACAAACAGCATAGGTGACTGTGCAGTACAGAACAGATCTACATCGGGCAGATCAGTCCTTCTCTGTTAGAGCCACAAAAATTGGAACTCAGCACTAATCGAGATCAGAGAACTTAATACTTTACTGGTTTTAAATTAAAAATGAAATCATGGCTGAAATCAGCCAATCATGCTCCCATCCAACATAAACACAACAGCCAATCTTATGTAGTGAAGTCATGTTGTAGTGGTCTCTGTGATTTTATTGTTGGATATTGTTGTTGTGTTTTAATGTTGTGAAATTGTATTGTTGCCGTGTGTCATGTTGTGGTTATTGCTGTCAAAGTAGTGTTTTTGTTGTTTGTTCTTATAATGGGCAAGTTTTAATACTGTTACATGTGATTGTTGTCTTACTACTGTGTTAGATTTCCCTTCTGACAGACATGTTATTCTCTGTTTCCTGCCCAGGGAATACGGCTGAAATTAGCTTATAGCCAATAATGGTACTGCTAAGGAGCTGAGCATTGTCCCTGTCAATATATAAATAAAAAATAAACAAATAAATAAATAAACTGTTACTGATGTTCAAGAGCTGTTTGTAGTAACACAAATATCGCCAAAATTAGTAATGCATGATTTATAATCTCAATGTGTGTAAAGTGTGTATCTTTACTCTAATACTGATGGCGTCAGCTTTACATAATTTATTGTGTTGATAATCAATGGCTTACCGAGCCTTTCTGCAGTCCTCACAGCTGGAATCAGTCTCTGTTTTCCCTCCGTTGATGTGTTGTACTTCTCCAGGTCAACTCATCACAGAACCTCCTCTGACATCTGCGCATGTAGGCCAGAGCTGAGCAGTGGATCTCAGAGAGTTTCTTCTCTAATCTGTTCTCTGACTTAGGAACTCTTGGATCTCCTGATGAACTGAGCGTGGCGTTCATCTCCGTCAGACAGTGGAAGATGTTGATGCTTCTGTCAGGAGAAATTTTGGTCTTCTTTCCTTCAGGTTGTTGATGGCTCTCTAGATGATTTGTGGACTGTTTTCTGTCTGACCCAGCAGGCCTCCTAAGAGTCTCTGGGTGGACTCCAGAGAGAGCCATGAAGGAAGCGGACAAACAGGTCCAGGTGGCCATTTTACTCCTCCATTGTTCTCTTCAGGAAGACATTAGAGTTGGGTAATTGTTATCATTGCCATCATTTAGGTCACTGTTGTCACAGGCTCAGTCTTTTCCCAGGAAGTCCTTGAGTACCTGTGTGATCCTGTTGGTGTAACAGTGGAAAAGATGAACGAAGCAGTAGACTGTTTTCTGGAAGACCGCACTCTCTCTTTTGAAGATCTGTGAACAATCTCCTGAGTACAGCGAGGCCTCTGTGACATCCAGACCACAGTGCTCCAGGTCTTTTGGTAGAACATGATGTTTCCTTTCTCCAGCTTTTCAAATGCCAGCCTCCCCAGCTTCAGAAGAACTTCCCTGTCAGCCTCCATCAGCTCCTGTGGACTCTCTTCCTGAAGTACTACTCCTTCTGGGCGTCAGTGAAGCCTTGTACTTCTGTTACCCTGTCAACACACGCAGGAGGGATCTGATTGACTGCTGCAGGTCGGAACGTTATCCAGACTAGAGCCGAGGGAAGCAGCTTCCCCTGGATGAGGTTTGTCAACAGCAATTTGACTTTAGGACTTGTGTGTGACATCATGAACAGCCTCATTTTGTTGAAATCCAGTGAAAGTCTGCTTTCATCCAGGCCATCAAAGACAAAGAGAAGTTTCTCTGCGGGGACCTCCTGTGATGTTGGATGGAAAACATGGAGCAGCTCCAGAAGACTGAACTGCTCATCTTTGATCAGGTTCAGCTCCCTGAAGGAAAGAGGAATCACCAGATCGACATCTTGGTTTTCAAACACTCGGCCCAGTCCAGACAGAACTTTTGCACTGAGAAGGTTTTTCCAGGGCTGTAGAACCTAATGTTGGGTATTAACCTCCTCACTCAGTTGTCTGTGATGTAGACCACAGTGTAAATCCTGCTGAGGAGGGTTCCACTTCCTGTTTGATCAGCTCCTTCAGTCACACGTTCATATGTCCCCTTTACTCTGGTCTTATGTTCATGTTTAACAACGTACACTGTCAGGAAATACAAAATGTATATTCATTAAGGACACAAGAAGATTCCTGTTTTCAGACGTGAAGACATCAGCCGACAGATGGACAGTCTTACTTTTTCTGGATCTTTCACCACACTGGGGAAAGATCCAGTCTCCTGATGAAGCAGCCTGGTTCTAGTATGAGGTGATGCACTGTCTGCAGAACCAGTGTTCACAGCTGGTAGAGACTGGATCCTTCAGGACGTCCTGACACAAAGCACAGCAGGACGGCTGCTCCTCCTCTCAAACATCACCCCTTCCTCTTTCTGTCAACACATTTCTTTATAAAATGACTTGAAAAAACCTCAAAGCTCAGAGAAAAGCAAAAGTATTGTTACTGTTCTGTTTGAATTCAGTCTGTAATTAAACTGTTACTTTAATCTCAACTCTCCTGCTTTCATAACCACTAATTACTGCATTTTCTCTCCGACTGTCTTAGTAACCATTAGTGATCTGTCTGTAGTTTGTTCATTAAAACAACTCAACATTCACTGCAGCTCCTTCACAGTAAAAGTCCTCCCTGAAAGAGAGATGACTATGCAGAGAGATGACTATTACTGTTTCACAGTCACTTTGAGCAGCTTAGCTTGATCCGTTGGGTTGAACTGGGGTTAGTAGTAAGTAGTCTGAATATTGAGGTACCCGAGCAGTCTCAGACACACAGCATGTGACAGAGAGTCTCAGGTTCAAGCCCGGAGTGTTCCTTCTCTGTAAGTCATACTGTTTTCTGTATCTTGTCAACTATCAAATGAAGACATGAATGTAATTCAAATATTCTGCAACACAGAATTGGACCAAATCTTCATTTGACCATTTTCTGCCCTTTTTATTGTCTGCTGCTAACGTTTAATCAGTACTGTCCACGGATGTTTGTTTTTAACCTTCAGGAACACTATATGGAGCGAATTCATAAGACTTAATAACACAAACACAAAACCAACAGAACAATAAAAACAATCAGGACATTGGCACAGAAAACTAGAAATGCTATCCGCCACTGCTTCAGCAATTTAATGAAAAATCTTTACGTCATATTTACACGTCTCTGCAGAGATGTCGCCCTACTATACTTGCTGTCATCCGCTCCCTCCCCTTTAAAGAGTATTTTTTGGGGCTTTTCTGCATTTAATTGATAGGACAGCTAGGTGAAAAGGGGAGAGAGAGGGGAAAGAGATGCAGGAAATCATCACAGGTTGGACTCAAATCCTGGTCCTCTGCATCAAGGCATAAACCTCTGAGTATATTTGAGCCTGCTTAATCCACTGAACCAAACTGGCAACTCGATCCCTCCCCTTCAAAGGTGAGCAATTGTAAAATTTTATGATATTTGGCTTATGTGATAAACGTGATGGAAACGTTATTTGCTGAATAAATAATGAATTGCAATTACGTTTTAGGTCATTTTATGGTTGCTACCTGCCACAAAATGAAGAAGAAGTTTTAGTTGGTTCCCCCAGTATTTTCTCTCTGTCTGCACACAAGGGGGGGGGGGCTCTGTCCTCCTCTTCCTCCAAATCACTCATCTTCTGATCTGAAGTCAGTCTGAGAGGAAAAACAGCAACACACTGGAAACTGAGAATGCTATTTCGACTTTTTTATGTTTTATTCTACAGTTTTAAATCATCAAATTCGGCAAAAAGGAGTTTTTTTACAGCAGGTCTGGTGGTTGTCATTGGCGATTGATTGATTAACCAGTTTTTATTTTATGCCAATACACATAACGTCCCTGTGAAACACAAAATTTAGATTTAAATTTAATTGATTTGATTTGATTTTTCACATTTAACGTGATTTTTGTGTTCAGATGAAAATATAATCATTTTAATTCAATTTCAATTCAATTTTATTTATAGTATCAATTCATAACAAGAATTATCTCAAGACACTTTACAGATAGACCACACTCCGGAATTTACAAGGACCCAACAGTTCTAGTTTCTTCCAGAGCAAGCAACAGTGCGACAGTGGCGAGGAAAAACTTCCTTTTAGGCAGAAACCTCGGTCAGACCCAGGCTCTTGGTAGGCGGTGTCTGACGGGCCGGTTGGGGTTAGAATGAAGAGTGGCAATAACAAAAATAGAAAAATTAGTAGTTTGTAGCAGTTCTTTGTGGTAGTTCATGGCATAGCAGGACGCTGTGCAGCATTACAAGGCACAGCAGGACGTAGCAGGACGTAGCAGGACGTAGCAGGGCACCACAGTGTAGCAGTTGAACATGGCATCACAGAACGTGTAGCGGAACCATGGCAATAGCTGCTACCCTGATTTCGGAGCCTCTCTGATCCAGGGAACATGCTGGGGAAAAAAGAACATAAGGACTCCGGGGAATGACTCCCCAGAAATAGGTTAGTAACAAGCATTTCTGGGACATGGATGCACTAAATGAAAAGATGGAAAGATAGAGGAGAGAGGAGCTCAGTGTATCAAAATAAGTCCCCAGCTGTCTAAAACTATTACAACAAAACAAGAGAGACGAGGTAAAGAGAGCGCCAGCCCGGCCGGGCCAGAACTCTCCCCAACCGGATCGGGCTGTATGCCAAGTCTCCCTTTGGTTCTATTATATTCTTGATTATATGTTAGATAAATCTGAAAACTATGTGACTAGCTACTACTCCCTAACAATATTCGATTCTATGCCCTAACTAGTGTATCAAAATAAGTCCCCAGCTGTCTAAAACTATTACAACAAAACCAAGAGAGACGAGGTAAAGAGAGCTCCAGCCCGGCCGGGCCAGAACTCTCCCCAACCGGATCGGGCTGTATGCCAAGTCTCCCTTTAGTTATATTATATGATAGAAAATCTGAAAACAATGTGACTAACTACTACTCCCTAACAATATTCGATTCTATGCCCTAACTATAAGCTTTATCAAAAGGAAAGTCTTAAGCCTACTCTTAAATGTGGAGACGGTGTCTGCCTCCGGACCCAAACTGGAACCTGGTTCCACAGGAGAGGAGCTTGATAGCTGAACGCTCTGGCTCCTGTTCTATTTTTAGAGACTCTAGGAACCACCAGTAACCCTGCATTCTGGGAGCGTAGTTCTCTCCCAGGGTTGTAAGGTACTATAAGCTCTTTAAGATAAGATGGAGCCTGACCATGAAGAGCTTTGTAGGTGAGAAGAAGGATTTTAAATTCTATTCTAATTTTACAGGAAGCCAATGCAGAGAAGCTAAAACAGGAGAACGTGATCTCTTTTCCTGGTTCCCGTCAGAACACGTGCCGCAGCATTCTGGATCAGCTGTAGAGTCTTTATGGATTTTTTCGAGCAGCCTGATAACAGAGAATTGCAGTAATCCAACCTAGAAGTAACAAATGCATGGACTAGTTTTTCTGCATCATTTTTAGACAGGATATTCCTGATTTTTGCAAATTACGTAGGTGAAAAAAGGCGATCCTTGAAATTTGCTTTAAATGGGAATTAAAGGACATGTCCTGATCAAAGATGACTCCAAGATTCCTCACAGTAGGGCTGGAGGCCAGGGTGGTGCCATCCAGAGTAACTATATCTTTGGATAGTGCGTCACGAAGGTGCTTGGGTCCGAGAGCAATAACTTCAGTTTTATCGGAGTTTAACATTAGAAAATTACAGGTCATCCAGGTTTTAATATCTTGAAGGCACGTTTGAAGTTTAGCTAACTGATTAGTTTCATCCGGCTTGATTGAAAGATATAATTGAGTATCATCTGCATAACAATGAAAGTTTATGGAGTGTTTCCTAATAATACTGCCTAAAGGAAGCATATATAAGTGAACAGGATTGGACCGAGCACAGATCCTTGTGGGACTCCATGACTAACGTTGGCGTGCACAGAGGATTCATCGTTAACATTAACAAACTGAGATCGATCTGATAAATAAGACTTAAACCAGCTTAGAGCAGTCCCTTTAATGCCAATTAAATGTTCCAATCTCTGTAATAAGATATAATGGTCAATGGTATCAAATGCAGCGCTAAGATCTAATAACACAAGTACAGAGATAAGTCCTTTGTCTGAAGCAATAGGAGGTCATTAGTAATTTTCACAAGTGCTGTCTCTGTGCTATGATGAACTCTAAATCCTGACTGAAAATCCTCAAATAAGCTGTTGCTATGCAGAAAGTCACACAGCTGTTGGCGACTGCTTTCTCAAGAATCTTAGAGAGAAATGGAAGGTTGGATATAGGTCTATAGTTGGCTAAAACATCTGGATCAAGGTTTGGCTTTTTCAGAAGAGGTTTAATTACAGCTACTTTAAAGTGCTGTGGTACATAGCCTGTTAATAAAGACAAATTGATTATATTTAGTAGTGAAGTGTGTGACTAATGGTAAAACTTCTTTAAGTAGCCTAGTCGGGATGGGATCTAAGAGGCAGGTTGATGGCTTAGATGAAGAAATAATTGAATTAAATTGATAAAGATCAAGTGAAGCAAAGCAGTCAAAACATGTATCTGGTTTTACAGCTGTTTCTAAGGTTCCTGAGTTTAGAGATAAGTCAGTGCCAGTTAAAGGCAGGTCTTGGTGAATTTTGCTTCTAATAGTTATAATTTTTTAGCATTAGCTAATTTTAGCAGTTCCAATCATGTCTCTAGGCCCTTTAAAAGGGTAGATGCCATGAGGCTCCAGCCTGTCACTGGGCCCCAAGCCAACAGGCTTCAGACTGTTGTGGAATATCAGAATAGCTGTAGTTAATTTCTTTGTTTGTGGTCTTGTGTCTTTTTTTAGTTTTACACATTTGAGTGCCTTTTTATGTGTGTGGTATGTTCACACATAAAGTTATAGTTCTAATAATCTGCCTCTGCACCACCAACGTGAATATAACATAACTATAAAATATATAAATAAATAACTGAATATGACGCTGTTGTCCAAACAGGATTAAGGGGCAAGGGATAAGGGTTAGGGCTAAGGGGTAAGGGGTAAGATGGAGAAATGGGATTCAGCCTTATACTTGTCATTGATTCACAGTGGGGAAAATATAATTTACACTCTGCTGTGATGTCAAAGTGCTGGACAGGCACCCTAAGCGGTTGGGGAGGTTGGTGCCTTGCTCAAAAGCACATTGGCAATTCCCAGGATGTGAACTGGCATCTCTCCATCCATCAGTCCACTATCTGGACTTATGGTCAGTATATTTTTATTACTATTAGCAGAGGAATGAGACATGAATGAGTTGGTATCAGTTCTCTTGCTATCTGTCAGAGGGTCCAGGTCCAGTACTGAGACCTGGAGGTTCTGGCATTGACTGGTAACCCTCATAGACTGACAACGGATACTAGAGACTCTGGTCTCCGTCTCTGGTTCTGGACTCTGCAAACACCAACAGGTTTTTATGAATGTTACTTTAACCATCACGTATGAGCCATTTGCATCCACCTTTAGTTTGGATAATGTAGTTCTTTATTTCAGCCACTTGGGAGTGTGGCATGTCACTGAGAGTTAGTTAGCCTATATTTACAGTTGTGGTGATCAGTGACGGAAAGGTGTGGATGGGGGGGGGAAACACACGGTTCTCACCGTAGCCGTGAGCATGCCACAGCTCTTTATTAATCAGCACCTGGACTCCATGCTGTCCATGTCGAAGCTCATAGGATAGCCTCAACACCTTATATTATCTTTAAAAAGACAATTATGGAACGCTACACAAATTGCTGCCAATAATTAAAAAGGATTCAAAGTTAGTATCAGGTCTCTTACTTTGTGTCTGAGGGTCCAGATTCTTTACTAAAGTCTGGAGGTTTTCTTCTGGACCGGTCACTCTTCGTAGACTGACAGCCTGATACTACAGACTCTGCTCCGTCCTCCTCTTCCTCCAAATCATTCATCTTTTGATCTGAAGTCAGTCTGAGAGAAACAACAGCAACACTGACTGGGAGCTCACAACACAACAATCGAGTTTCAACAAGACACATGCACACATATACATACACACACACATGAATCATACTGTCAATCATTCTAACATTTCTTTCCTCCTCAGGGAGAAAACAGACTCAGAGACTTTGAGAGTAAAATAATAAATGTTGGATTAACACTTACCCTGCCTCAGCCTTCAGTTTCCAGCTGACTCACCTCTTCCTGTTCTAATCATCCTGATCTGCACCCCCCCCCCCCCCCTTAATTTAGTGGAAATCAGCTGTTTGTCTTACATTACATTCAACTTTATTGTCGTTGCGCAGAGTACAAAGCACAAAATGCAGTTTATGTTCAACCAGAAACTGAATAAGCAGAAAGGTACAAAGTGATATTAGACAGATGCATAGGTAGAAGGAGAAATGTATTGCTGCGTTATAAGACCAGAAAAACTATGGCTATGGAATGTAAACAATGCATGAACTACATGCATACATACGTCTATGTGTGTGTGTGCGTGCATGCGTGCGTTCGTGCGTGCGTGTGTGTGTGTGTGTACGCGTGTGTTGTGTTTGTGTGTGTGCATATATCTACATATAACTGATTGTATAACAGTCTGCATTTAGAGACAAAGTGTTCTTATTTAAATGAATATTTTTGTTATTTAATACTTTTCTAGTCTTGGAGAAGAATCCCAAATACTGAGTTAAAGTCCTGCATTCAACTGAAATGCTCCTCAGGCAGCGGTGGAGCAGGTATTTGCATCCTTTACTTCATTAAAAGTACTAAGTTTGAGTGCTAATGAGACAAACAGCTGTTGTGTGTTGGAGTCTCGGCTCATTGTTGAAGCAACACCACCACCTGCTGTCCACAGAAACCAACTACCAGTTAGTAGTTAACTAACTAACTAACTAAGGCTGACTCCACCATATGGCCTTTCACTAGATTACTGCCATACAGATATTAACGTTGTTATGAAATTATCAATAAATACAGAAACAAAGATAAACTCAAGAGTTGTTAACTTGAGAGAAAAGAGGCTGAATGGTTGAGAGCAGGATGGTAAGACTCTTATTGTGAAAGCGAGGCTGCTCTTTTCTCCAGACATTTATTGTGAAAGAAATCCATTGTTAGTATACGTGTGTCACAAGTAAGAGTGTATGGCTGCAGCCTGGAGCATCCCATGTCATTCCGTCCTGCCTGTTGCCATCCCCAAGCTTCTTCTTTTCAAAATAAAAGCTTGCATCTGGAATGAAAGAAGCTCTTGTCGACTATCATGCTCTTAATAAAATACTTAAAAAATGTTCTGTTTGTCTATCTATAAAACAAATATATGATCAAAAAAAATCCTTCTGCCATTGCGCCTGGTGCCGTCCCCGAGCTTCTACTTTTCTAAATAAAAGCTCGCATCTAGAATAAAAATACTTTAAACAATAGGCTATCTCTGTTACTTTTCAAAGTAAAAGCTTGCGTCAACTATCATGCTAATGAATAAAATACTTGACATTTTGTTGTTGTTTTTTAATATTAAAAAAATATGTCGTCTCTAAAATAAATGCAGATTTTAGGCAAACTAAAAAAATCCTTCTATGGCTGCAACTTGCCTCTCCCATCCCATGCCTCTTGCCATGCTTATAAGAAATTGTAGCCTATTTGCAGCAATGTCTCAGTGAAGTGTGAACACAATACAGAATATAAATTAAAAAGGAGCCTTGGAAAGAACATGTTTATTTTTGTATTCTTGTTCTTGTGTGTGCAGATCCTTATCCCTCCTCAGGAAACCGTTAGTTGGCAGAAATGGCTGCGTCGCTGCAGGTTTCATCAAATGTAGGCTACGTCCCAGTAAGCACACATACGTCGGCACGACGTCTGCAATTGATCGCTTCATCTGCAATTGATCGCGGGTCATTTGCAAGCATCGGTAATTGAGCGTATGTACGTCGTATTACGATGGAAGTCTATACATCGCAGCAACGTATTAAATGCGTCTTTTAGATGTATTAAAAGTTCCTCAGTTGTTCGCGGGTCATTTGGAAGCATCGTTAATTGAGCGCCTGGACGTCGTATTGTGATAGAAATCTATACATCGCAGCAACGTATTAAATATGTCGGTAAAATGTATTACAGGTTCCTCAGTTGTTCGCGGGTCATTTGGAAGCATCGTTTATTGAGCGTCTGGACGTCTTAACGTTACACACACTGTTGATGTGATGGACAGTAAATCTGAATTCTGCCCAGCAACATATTCGCGCCACTGTCAACAAAGGAAGGAAAAAAAGTCGCCAGTCGACGAAGGATTAGGAGGGACGACTGCTTCGTTGTTGTTAAACTCTATGGTAAGCACTATTTCATTTTAATAACTTTAGCGTTAGCTAAAACAATATTTCGACGTTTTCGCATGTGGAAGTTGGTGTTCTTTTGGCAAATAACAAGCTATTTTTAGCTACTAACGCAAGCTAAGTTAACTACGCCATGTCATGGTTTAAAGTATCATATTAAAGCCTTTAGATCAGGCCAACATCGCACCAGCCGCGATTTTCACTTCATTTAAAATTAAAATACCAGTGTTCTAGCTAGCTAACCAAATTTCGCTACCAATTTCACTAGCGTTAGCTAGCTAGCTAACCAACCACAACGTTAACGTTACACAGGCCATTAACGTTAGCTAACGTTATCGTTAGGCATAATTGAACGTTACCCGATATCGTTACCGTTGATGCTAGCGTTAGCTAGCTAACAGTAACCTCAGTCATACTTTGCTTGTATCGGTTAGTTTTCTTTTATTGGCTTAAATGGAACTGAAACCTCAACTGGGAACAGTTTAAGACTTGAATACTTGTTATCAAATCAAATGGTAAGGTAAATTTGAAATATAGTGATAGCTAATATGTCAACTAGCCATTATTTTTTATTTATTTTTTAAAAGGTGAAGAAGTTCAGGGGGCGTCTAATTGCCTGCTAACGGTCGGACTTAATACGTTGTGATAGATAATAAGGTTTTATTTTTACCCTGCTTATCACCAAATGGCACTATCTAGCTATGTAGTTAAAACAGTTTAGTAAGACTGTGGTTATTTTCTGTACATTCGGCATGAACATTAAATCTGGTTAACAATTGATTTTAAAAACGGTTTAAAAACTGTTCTGAGTGCCAACGGTCATAAAATATCAGTTATTAGATGGTGACCGTTTTTGTTGGCTAACTACCGACAGTCACATAACTTTGTTTTACGTTTTGTTGAAGCTAAATTGACCATAAACCTAGCTACCTAACGTTAGTTATATAAAACTGACATTAGAGGTTTATAAACCGCTTTAAGTAAGACTAATCACGTTCGATGGACATATTGAAACTCACAATCATCAATATCACAATTAATTTGATTGGTACTTTTTTCGTTTCATATTTAAAGCAAGGGTAACTTTGGTAAACTGTTTGTTTCACCAGTTATCCCTCATTAGATAAGTGGTTCTTGCTAAGAATATCCACCATCTTCTACAAAATGTCAGAAATACACCGTGTTCATTTCAAAACAATAGTTTGCAATACTAAAAATACTTTATCCTCACAAAAGAACAATATTTGTTGATAGCTTTCACATAGTTTGTCTGTTTTTATGTTGTATGTTGTGTGTATATATAGTGGAAGATCAGAAGACGTGGGCAGGAGTTGTGACAGAAGGCAATGCACAGATGAAGGACATCATACCACAATTGTGAAAAGAGCCAGGTATGTTGTCATATTAGGTTTTTGTATGATGCAAATTAAACACCTGTAATCCTAATCTTTCTAGTTTTCCAAACGTGCAGTGAAGGAGAGATGCCACAGATCCTTCCTGCTGCTGTCAGACTTTATAATCAACACTGCTCCAAGTAGACCACACATGTGACAATTTACTCATGTGCAACATCTATCTACACCTTATTTTGCAAAATCAATAACTCCTGCAATACTGTGAATACGGTGTTATTTAACATTCTATCTGTATCCTTAACTGTTTTAACTGCTTTATTCTTGCATTTTTACTGATGCGTTTGTCATTGCACTTTCCCTTTGATGGAGTATCACTGAAAATGTTCCCACTGTGGGATTAATTAAGGATTTTATCTTATTTAAAATGTTTTATATGTTAGTCTTTTTCAGAGCTCTCAACTGCCATGATGACCAAGAGGACATGTGAGACATGCGGAAAGCTGCCATATTCCCAGTCATTACTTTGCCAAATCATCTGTGGTAAGTTTTAAAAATATAATTGAAAATGGAAGTAGGAAGTAAAGAGAGGGCAGCATAAAATGGCACCTTTGGTGTCGAAAGTAAATACTTTTTAAATCATTGTGATTACCATGAAACCTTGATGTTAGCCCTTTTAGAGAGAATGTTACAGCATATTTTATGGGACGATGTATAACATGCTATTTAAAGCTTTAATTTAGAAAGTGATCTAAATACATATTGTCAGAATGGCGCTTTAACAGTGGTTGAGGCTAGATGGGACACGGCTTCGGTGACAAAACAACTTTTAAATTTAGGCACCAAAACGAGTAGTTCAGTTCAGGAAACAGATCGGGATTTGAATTAAAACTCCAGAAGAACGAAACGTGTTTTCCTCGGTGAAAGTATAACAAATATGTAATTATATTGGTCTAGATTAAGCAGAATTTTTGCGTAACCTTTTGGCCGTAGCTGTATCCTTTCTAGTGTAAACAACCCACCTGTTGTAGATCTTGAACTTCATCCAAAATGAAACTGCACAAACTGCAGCTCCCCCTACTGACCAAATGGCCTTACTGTTCAATTATATGAAAAGGCTGAATTGGAGATTCTGAGGAAAAGTTTGCAGAGAATATAACTATGTTAACAACATTTGGCTTGCCATATTCTACTTAATGAAGCTGGTCTTCTATTCACATCTGCAAAAAAACTCAATCACTTCCTAAAAACAAAGAGAAGAAACAAAAAATGAAATAAAAAAATACTTCCATGCATTAAAAGATACATCTTTGAATAAAGCACTTAACCCAAATCTTTTGTTTTTGCCACATCTGCAGCACAGAGGAATCCTACTTGTCTGAAGGCGAGTAGGCTATTAAGGACTTCCTAGACTGGCAACAGACTGGAGAAGAGGCTGGAGCAGAGACGCCCTTTTTTAGCTACTGAAATAATTGACATTATGATAGACAGTGGACAATATAGTGTGGGAATTAGTTGTTGTTCTCCAACATGTACACACTGCTGTTGTGAAGTATGTAGTCAAAATAGAAAAATATTGTATATGTCAGTGACTCCTATAGATTAAGAAAAGTAATGAATTTTCTTAAATAAATAAATGTTATTCTTGGCTCAATTGGTCAGTGTCTTTGGGTTCAAATAACATTATCATGATCCATTGGCATCCAAAAATGGATAAATTGACTTTTTCGCTTAACTGATTCTGATTGGGTATCACCTGGAAGTAACACAGCCAATAATTGAGAAAGCCACCAAATGAGAGAAAACGACTAAAGCCGTTGCACACCGTTCCCAGGAAACGTGCGTGCCCCAGCTCTTTGCCTGAGGGGAGGCTTACAGTGGCAGACTTAAAAAAACAAAACACTGGTTTAAGCTTTTTTACAAGTGTTTTTGTACTTTAGCCCTTAGTATAGACAAAAGTAGGATAATTATCTCAAAATATAGCTACATGATAATTTTTTGTATTTTCAGAATAGCTTATAATGTGCTATAGTGTGCCATTTTCTATAATAATTTGAACTATGTAAATTGAGTACCCTTAAAAGTGCTTCATAAATAAAATGTATTATAAGTAATTGTGTATGACCTATCTCTTACTTTAGCAATTAATGTAATTTAGTAAAGATATTTAAAGTAATTTCGTATGACCTATACTGATCAGTTGTGTTAAATGGGTTAATGCAAGATCAATTGATCGGCACATCTTCCTGACATCTATTCTACGTATAACATATGTCAGGAAGATGTGCCCGAGATTGCATCTGTAAAATGTAAAGTGGATGTTGGAACTATATATATTATACGTTAGAACGATGTAAATGTGCCTGCATCTGTACGACGTATTATATACGTTACAACGATGTAAATGTGCCTGCATCTGTACGACGTATTATATACGTTAGAACGATGTAATGAGCCTACATCTGTACGACGAGTTATATACGTTAGAACGATTTAATTAGCCTACATCTGTACGACGTATTATATACGTTAGAACGATGTAATGAGCCTACATCTGTACGACGTATTATATACGTTAGAACGATGTAATGAGCCTACATCTGTACGACGTATGGCATACGTTAGAACGATGTAAATATATATACGTCGTGGAAAGAGCGGCTGCACGTCGCAGAAACGTATACAGCGACGTCTCGGGGACGTCGTGCCAGTGAGCAAACGACCAAACTACTACATATCCCCGCCGTATTTTGATTACATCGCCAATACGTCGTGCCGACGTATGTGTGCTTACTGGGGTTAATATCAATGAACAACTCAACAATAACATTGATAAACAAAATTGTTACTTTAACAGTTTTTAACGTTTTTGAATTGATTGAAACAAACGGGGTCACGAATATAACTGTGACTCCATCTGGAAAATTATTTGCAATTTGGTATTTTTGACCCTCTGACTTTACCGTTGGACACACCTCGGCCTGAGCGTGTCCTGTTGGTCCGACGGCAGCAGAGCGGTGCATTCGGCATTTTAAAATTAACAACTAACTAGCTAGCCTAATTTAATTTTGCATCACATATTAAGTAGCTAAAGTGAAAGGTACGCAGATATAGATCTTTATAATGTAGCTAATGTCAGATTAAAATTAACCGAGGCTAACGTTAATGTTACGGCAGTTAACTATTAAATGAACGTTGATGATAGCAAGTTCTACGTGGCTAGCTAGCTAACACGCCATTTAATGTTCAAAAACGCGGTAAGTTAATCCAACGGCCCGTCCGAAGTATTTGATGAAATTATCTGCAATTAAGAATAATTCATAGTGCAGTAACTTTAATCAATCATTTAATGATGACTGCTGACGTTTCTCCGAACTAACGTAGCTAGCTAGGTAGGTAACTTTAGAGGTAGCTGGGTGTACGTAAACGTCAGTTAGCTAGCTAGCTAACGTTAATGCACGACGGATGTCTAGCTAATGAACAGTTGGATCTGCCGAAGTCTTAACCGTCTGAGGACAATAGGACATGCATGGACTCAGATGGAGAGTGCATTTTAGGACCATCCCTTTCCCATAGGGGTACATGACGTGCCATGTTTAGCTTTTCACATATTAAATATAAAATATTTTCCTACTTTTTCACGGTAATTTTAATCTAGTGTGAGCCTAAAATATTTTTTAATGATTAGAAATGTTGAAACACTTATGCCATTAACTTGGATCAAAAGATGGTACGTTTAATATAAAGTCAGGAAATGGATCAGAGGAGGACTTGTCTCTGAGGTTGCCTTTTTGTCTCCTGCTGCAGGTTTAAATGGAACATCGGAGGACATCGTCAAACGAAGAGAAGAGTTTGGCCAGAACCACATCCCTCTACAAAAACCAAAGACATTTGTGGAGCTAGTGTGGGACGTACTGCAGGATGTCATCCTGATGCTGGAAGCCATCTTTTCACTGGCGTTGTCGTTCTACCACCCACCCATGCATATACAACACAGTAAGTTTTTATTTTCATTTTACACTAACAGTCAGATCAACTGATGGTCAGAATGTGTTCCCTCTTTTCTGTTGTTGTGGTCTGGGGTTCTATTTTCACCAGTTAATTAAATCTGATCTAAGGCAATCAGATCACAAGTGGACAGCTCTAAGTATAGGTGAAAATACTCTCAGGGCGTTGGTACTCTCAGGACAGCACTAAAAGCACATTCTGAGGTCGTCTGAACCACATTTGTCCACATTCTTGCAGCAGTGAGAATGGGTATGTGTCCTGAGCCACAATGAAAACTGCCTACTTAACTGAGTGAAACTTTATACTCATTTAAAGTATTTCTCTTTTCACAGAAACCACTGAGTAAAAGTGTGTTTTTTGGATGTCATTATCATACTGTCACTGTTTTTTCTGATGCTGCCTGCTCTTTAATTCCCAGCTGTTTGGAGCTCTGTGCATTCTGCACTTATTGAGTGTGTAAAGAAGTAAGGGAACACATGTTCAAAAAGCTAAAACTCCTGTGCCTGCACCAGCCTGCGCTGTCTCTGTTCAAACTGTGGCAAAGCCTCTGGAGCGTGGAGGATGAAGGTGAGGGCCATACTGCTGTCGGTGGTGTGTGTGGTCCTGGTGACAGCCTTTAACAACTGGAGCAAAGAAAAGCAGTTCTGCGGCCTCCAGAGCCGCATCGAGCATGACCAGGAGTTCACCGTTGTCCGAGGGGGGGAGGTGATCCAGATCAATGTGTCTGAGATTGTCGTCGGAGACATTGCGCAAGCCAAATACGGTGAGACAACAAAAAGCATGCACTTAGCTATAGTAGAGCTTCCACTGGTTGAGAGTGATTATTAGAGGTGGATATTAAATTGTCATACTTTTCTGGTACTGAATGTAATGCATCCGTAGCACAGAAGATAACAAAAATTTTGCACGCCACAATCGTGTTGGCTTATTCTTGGATCATTCCAGTTTTTACAACTTTGGCATCTTTTGCTCAGTAAAAAAAAAGTTACTGTTGACTAACTCAACAGTAGTTACCTAGAATGCATGTATTTATGGTGGGAGGAAACCAGAGCACAGAAGAAAAACTCATGCAAACACAATGAGAACAGGAGGAGAACATGCAAATACCCCATCAAAAGGCTCTGCCCGGACTATGTCCAGGTTTAATCAGCTGTGAGTTTTGGTAGAGTTGCAGTCTACAATATTTATGAGTTTGGTGTGTGTGTGTGTGTGTGTGTGTGTGTGTGTGTGTGTGTGTGTGTGTGTGTGTGTGTGTGTGTGTGTGCGTATTTGTCTACAGCTTTTTGTGCACATTCATTGTGGTGTCGTGTCATCAATTTGGTGTACTTTGACAGCTAAATGATTTCTTTTAGAAATGTAGCTTTTTCAAGTTACATACAGTATGTGCGGGACTTAACAGTATGATGTAGGGCCTAATTTTTTATCAATTCTCCAAATTGATACAGTACAAATGCTTGATTTTGAGTCTATTTAGTCTGAGTTGCCTTTAGTTGAATTTAAGTCATTGTCAGGATTTTGTTTATCCAGTTTATTCAATTCATCTTATTTCAATATATGTATTTTGTATATGCTCTGTGTTTACACCTTTTTTGAAAAGTGGACATAGTCATGTGTATCCTGGGCCGTTTCAGATTGTGCAGATTGAGCAGGAGCTTATTGATAAGATCTGGCCAAATGTGAGAGTCCTTGCCAGATCATCTCCAAGGGACAAACACACTTCAAAGGTTAGACACACTTTAACACTTTAAACAGGTCATGACAGACAGTCAGACCGACATACGGGTTAAACAGACATGGGGATAGAGACAGGTAAGGCAAAGGTAAATCTATTCATACTGTGCAATTTAGACACAAGGCAATTTAAAGCACTTTAATGACATGTATACATCAAATTAGGGATGTAACAGTTTTATCACGGTATTTTTAAAGGTGTGTTCAATATGTTCAGATAGGCCTACACAAGCTGAAATGGTTTCAAAAAGTGTAACGGTGTTTATTATATTACAAAAATATAGGCAATAAGCTTGTAAAACTATTGAAAAATGGCTGCTGAAAACACCGGCCAGCTGTAGGGAGATGTCTGACTTTGAGATCAGGAAGATTTATTTACAACTCAACATGAAGTAAACTATGAAGTTGTATTTGATGTTACATGTGAAGTTGGATGGGGTTCTGAAATATAAGCAAATCATAATGCACATTTATAAGCCTATGACTTACTATGAACATTATTTACCAAAATTAAATGGTATAGCCACCAGCACACCAACAGGACTGCTTCAGTCAGACGGACTGGGACTTATTTGAACACCAGGAGCTGGAAACATTCACAGGAAGAGTACTGGACTACATCAAGTTCTGTATTGGAAATGTGACTGGACAAAATCATTTGGGTCTTCCCTAACCAGAAACCCAGTATGACCAGCCATGTCCGTACACTCTTCAGAGGGCTGCTTGGAGCTCACCTGAAAAGTGGAATTAACAGAGCCAAGGACTACAAGAGAAGCATAGCGCAACAGCACCACTTATCTGCCCCAGTCATGCCCCTACCTGGTTCCTGCACTACCCCAGCCCTGCCCCCATCCACATCTGGTTTCTGCACCACATATATAGAGCATATATATATATAGAAATTCAGAGGCAAAGACATGAAAATCAAATAATAGTGATAAACACAGCAGGGGAAAAAATGGGTTTAAACCGATTTTAAAAGCAATTAAAGTTTGGGCACATACTCATTTGGTCCATACATGTGAAAAATCTGTCTCTGTCTCTCAACATCTCAGGTATGATCGACAGCACCGTGCTGGAGGACCGGTAACCGGGGACAGAACAAACGAGGGCCCAGGCTCAAGAAAGCAGATGTTGGCTTCACCATGGTAATGATTGTAGCTGATGTCATCACACTGCTTTGTAACATTTACGGCAGAGTAAATAATTTACTCTGCCATAAATGTTACAAAGCAGCAAATTATAAAGCAGTAAATACAGTGATCAGTACATAAATTATAACAAAAGACAATAAGGTGTGAACTTATTAGTAAATATAATAATGTAAAATTTGAGTTATTCAAATATCAGATGCATATTAATTTGCTACGTTTTCAAGTTAATGGAAGATAAACAAAACTAATTAAAAAACTAAAACTAAAACTAAAATAAAAACAATTGATTATTCTATTAATTCTGATTTAATGATGGCTCTTTCTCTTTTTTTTTCATTATCATCTCATCCACTTTATTAATTATTTTCTATTGCTATATCCACCTTTTGTTGAAGATTTCCTGTATGATGTCACATCTCTTTCCTCGTGTAGATCGTCATTCAGTTTGTTGGGAAACCATTCAGCTGTGTTGGTCTGCCCATCAATCAGTGGCTGTGGTGTATCTTCCTGGGTTTCGGCAGCCTCCTGTGGGGACAGGTGAGACATCATTTTAATAGTAAATGAGGCGAGATAGGGATGACCCAAAGTTTCTAGCCAAACTGGGGGCGTTGTGGTCAAGATCTTTAGAAGCACATTTACTAGCAGGCTGCAAATAAACAATATAATTTTGCATGAATGCTGAATAATGATTAGAACTTTATAGGCTATTTGTGCAGTAGTGACTTTTAACTTGCCACCTATATCTTTGCTCCTGTGTCATGCCCACAACAGGGCACTGGTATGAAATAAAGATCTGTAAATGAAACGCATTACTTCTCCAGAGGTTCCACATGTAAAGCCTTCCAACAGCTTGATGGGCAATAAAGTCCGTTCACACCAAAAATGATAACTACAACGATAACTTTAACAACTTAAGCATCCACACGGCTGAACGATAACGTTCTGTAAATGTTGGCGTCAAGCATGCACTGCCCACTCCAAATGATAATGATTCATTGCAACGTCTGCTGTATCAGTGTAAGATTTAAAGCCCATGTTGCAGGTTTAATTTTCCAACGAATTTGCACTTATTGATTGTTGGTAATAAACATTCAAACTGTTATCCACTGTATATGATATTGAAAAGTATCACAAAACATAAAATAACACAAAAAAGTAGGTCATATTTTACAGTGGTTTGCTTTTCTCCCACAATGCATTGCATGACGTCACACGAGGGAGACGATAGGCCAGCCAGCTTAGAGAGACCATTGAGAGTTACGAGAGAGATAGAAGACAACAGTGTAAGAAAGAGTGTTCAGCAACAGATTATAGATATTACATATATATATATATATATATATATATATATATATATATATATATATACATACATAACCTATATATATATGTATATATATGTATATATATATATATATATATGTATATATGTATATAGCTAGACATATAGATAGAGAGACAGTATTGATAGATATATTTAGAGAGAGAGAGATAGATAGCTATAGCTAGCATACCGGTATAGCTAGCTGTAGGTTAGCTAGCTAGGTAGGAAGGTGGGTACAATTTGTCCGTGTTAGGCAGGCAGATTTTTCAAAGACTGACGTAACCAAGACCTCAAAGATCTGAAAGTGAAACACAGCTTAGACGGGGGATGTTGTTCAGCTTTTCACAAGTTTAGAGCTAGCTAACGCTACGCCGCCGGACGTTAGCACAACAGCGTTAGCCTAGCCTGCTAGGTAAATATACGACTGCCTTTGGTGTTGCCTATATATGCATCCATGTTGTCAACATCATACATGTGGCATTAGTGCACCTTTTGTACCATAATTGTATTGAATGGAATAGTAAGCTTTGCTCCTACGAGATGGGTGGGTTTTTGTTAGGTTACACACAAAGCTAACTGGCTATAGTTAGCCTGTGCGGATGCTAGCGGATTAACGTTGTGTAGCCAGCGTTGTCGCCCACAATCAACCTGCAGTGATGTTTGAAATGGAGACACGCATATCGTTTCTTTCCCCTGAGATCCTGGACATTATTTTCATTTACGACGTGAAAAATAAATGAAGAGTAGCCCGAGTGTGCGCGGTATGAGCTTCCCGCCCGGAGGCTACTCGCCTACAGCAGCTGCTCTCCACCGCAGCTTCGCCGCCACACACACACAAGCACCAGCCAAACAGCGACACGTTTTCACCGGAGGTTAGAGGTAAACACTTAGAAATAACACTCGGGATGCCTTCTATTCCTATATCTAGATAAGTGTACCAGTACTTATTTGAACTAACGACATGATCCCTGTCACTAGATCGAGAGAAAACGTTGACGTTCACTCGCTGCTATTCACTGACAGTAAAAAGTAAAGTCATTGTATGCACTAATGCGTTGCTAAATAAAGGAGATAAATGAAGGAGACTTCCCCACAATCTTGACAATTCCTCATTTGCCCTCTCACGTCTGTCAGGTTGGTAATTATTCGGCTGCTGGCCTTTCCTCCTCTTCCTCATCCCAGTCAGTCACTGTAGTTCTAGTGCCAGGCTGAGACTTAACTCCCTTGAGTGACGTCATTGCCGAATTGACTCCATAAACCCGCGAATACCAAAAATGACCAAAAACTAACTTTTAAAACTATTTGGAGACATTTTTAAAAATGATATACATATCTTGAGTGCTTTTTGTACCCAATAATCAACAGTGGTGGTTATCTTGCAACATGGGCTTTAATGAATATCTGTAGTAATATTCTACCTATTTGTGGATTCAGGTACATTTTATGAACCAAAAAAACAACAGCGGCGCACAGAGCTCCAGAGAGCGTCAACAATCGTCATGGGCAATTCTAAGTGCCAGACGGAGCCACGGTACTGCTACAAAATAGCCTTGGGAAGAAACTTGTTTTGTTGTCAAAAGTAGTTTTAGTCGTCAACAGAAAACTTGGACAGATAGTCCAGCTAGCTGTCTGGATCTACCCTGCAGAGATCTGAGGAGCAGTTAGCCATCGTCCTCAGAAATCCACCGGAGGTTAGAACACCAACACAGAGAAAGAGGAAGGGGACAGACATCCGGCTGAAAGTTTTCAGCTGCAATGGAGCAATCCCGGAAGTGGAACATCGTGGATATAGACTACCGGCAGTATGATAATAAAATTAAAAACACAAGATTCACTCTCAGTGACTTCTGTGACATTAGTACTTAAAAGTATTTTTAATGTCACGCCATGGCACTGACCACCTGTGTGGAACCATCTCTTTGCACTGTTATGTTGTACATTTAGATCAGGGGTATTCAATTAAAATGCTAAGAGGTCCAGTTAGAGAAGATTTTGTCAAGCAAAGGTCCGCAACATCACAATGACTAACTTGCGTTATCATTCAGTAACACAGCCTAATAGTTGTATGAAAATATGTAAGTATCCTAGTCAACAAACTACTGTCAAAATAAAAGTACATTAAAATAATATTTATTGTCAGTTTATATGTTGAACTGTAGGGATCATAAATAAAAACTACTCTAACAATTATCAATTTAAATAAAATAAAAGCTGCATTTAGAAATAAATTATAAATACATAAAACACAACAGAGAAAATGTGCATCTCAAAATAAAGAGCAACATTTTATAAAAATGAAATAAGTATAGTTTGAGTTTCCCTTTTACTTTTTAGTTAACGCCCTTTCACATCTTAAGTTTTAAGAAATTTTATAATCTCAACAGATTTAACACCTCATTTTCTCTTTTGTTCCCTTTTATTTCCCACTTCCCTACTTTGTCTTCCTAAGTGAGAGAACTGAGCTCTTGCTTGTCCTGCCAGGATTTTAAATCTTGGCTGGAAAGGTGTCGGGGCCATTCTCATGCACATGTGTAGTTGCTCATTGGTGAGCCTGGATCAATATTTGCTTTTGATGATGTTAATTGTGGAGAAAGCTGCCTCACAGTTGTATGTGGAGCCAAACATGGTAAAGATGTACACGGCTACTTTACTCAGTTCTGGGAAAGCGGACTTTGAGACCATTTGAAGCCAGAAAGTGTCAGGATCCGTTTTTCCAAAATGCTCTTTCAAGGCCACATCTGCTTGGAGATTGACAAGTTGCATCTGGAGAGGCCCAGCATTTGGCCACTTGAAGAGCTGTGTGACTTCCTTTGAAAAACCCCTGACATCTGTGATGAGGAATGGGTTCTGAATGAACAGGGTGAGCTGCTGTCTAAGGCTGAGCCTGCCAACAAAGTCAACAAAAGAAGACACATCTCTCACCCGTAACCTGTTTCTTCACTGTTGGGAAGTGTGCACAGTCTCCCTGCAGGTCTTCCATAAACAACGCAAGTTTCCTCTGAAAGGAGCGGAGAGTTGTCATCAGGTCACAAACTGAATTGTCCTTGCACTGTAGCTTTACAATTCATTCAGGTGTGAAGTGATCTCCACCAAAAATGCCACAATATCCAAGAAAGCTGTGATGTAATGTAAATGTGCTGTATTTATATAGCACATTTACTGATGTGCTATGTGCTATACTGATGTCCCCTCGGATGGACCAAATTGGCTCAAACACCCTACCTTTGCTGAGCCATCTTACATTGTTGTGTAGCAGAAGGTCATCTGCATTAACATCTCTGAGGAATTCCCTGAGCATGTGATGCTGATGGGAAGAGGATGCTCTGATTAAGTTTTCATTCTCATCGTGTTCATCACCAATGATGAGATGTTATTGAAACCACTTGATTCAGCTCTATTGCCCTCTTTGTTGACATCTCCTTTATGGCCAGGTAGATGTCCTCTCCTCTTGTACGTGTCTGAAGGGGTGTGACACCTAACAGAACTTCTCAGAACTCTTCTTGTCCTTGTTGAAGAACCTTATAAAAACTAACAGCTGAGCATTGTCAGACACATCAGTGGACTCATCTACAGCTAAGCCTATGCATGGTGACTTGTGAATTGCTTTATCATGCTGAGCTAGCACATCCTGGGTTATTAGTTCTGTTTTCTTTGTGGCTGATGATGCTGACATACTAGGTATTTGCTGGATTTTTTCACACAAGTCTTATTTTTGTTTTCCCTCAAGCAAGGTTTCAACTACTGCGCTCATGCACGCCTTGACAACCCATCCATCAGTAAATGCTTTTTATGTTTACCCAAAATCCAGGCAACTTTAAGGGAACATTCATCAGCACGTTCATGGGCAGTGAATGAATGCGTTAGGATTCTGCCGGATTGATCAAATCAGGCTTTAGATTTATTTTAGTTTCTGTGGCCTCGGTCCGGATGTCAATGGGTATGTTTGGTCAAAAGATTTGTGCTTTGTCGCATAGTGGCGCTTCACATTGCTGCTTTTGATAATTGCGACATTCTCTGAACATATGAGACATACAGGTTTTGAACTGCCTGTGGGAAGAATGAACATGCAAGAATCTGTCGATTCTTGATTGAAAGCTTTCCACTTTTCTTTTTTTAGAGCATGCCATGTAAAACGTCTGTCTTTCGTTTAGTCTCTCCGTGTGTGTGTGTGTGTGTGTGTGTGTGTGTGTGTATCTCACTCTTGCTCGAGTTGCAGTGGTTATTGGAATGCACAGATTTGATTGGCTTAATAGCATAACATGACATGATTTACAACGCATTATTGGTCTGTGAATGTACTGGGCTGTGCCAGAGTGCTAAACCAGTACCATAAATATTAGAAAGGCTGCGCATGTTAAAATAGAAACGCTCCGTCAAAAGTCAATAATTCTCAATGTATTGGTTTTGATCCGGGTCCGGACAGTACAGTGGCTGGGTCTGGATCCGGACCGCGGTCTGCCTATCAGTGACCTCTGCCATAGACCATGTGTCTTGTGATGTTTTAAAATAATTGCCGTGACCCAGAACCAGAACGCCTGGCAGTTTTTTAAAGGAAATAACTTAAAACCAGATAGAAAAGTGGCCGGGTGACCCAATGACACATCTACAATGTCAGCAGTGGCTGTGTTTGCTTGTAAGGTTATCACAAAGTTAAAATACAGTGCACTGGATTGTGATAGCTGTAATAGGTTTGCAATATACCTGATTAGAGGCACATATGTGGTTGAGATATGTAAATTTGATCAATCAGTATCTGCTTTTCTATGGTTGCAATTGTGACAAGTTGTCCATAGCCTCTGGACTGAAACAACTCTTGGATTGACTTTTTGCTTCTACAGAGAAGGTCCTTATTAAAGTCCCCACAAACAATGACGAGCTGGGGATTCATCAGGTCTAAAGAGTCCAAGAGGCTTTACATGTTTAGTAAATCCTTACCAAGACTAAAATGTTGTGGTCTGTAAACCGCTACAACAACTGCACTCACTGGAGCCGTAATTTTGACAACTACAAACTCAAGATCAGTCACATTTTGCATGTACATTCGAGCCTCTGCTTGATTGTGGCTCTTACAGTAGGCTACACTGCGACTTAACCTACATCTTTTTTGGCCATGTCGGGATAGTTGGTGTAGGAGACATGTTTGCTGCGTTCAAACGTTTTGCATCCCTCCAATTGGAACTTTGGTGAGACAAAGGTTCCGGACAAATGTGTTTCTGTAATGCACAACATATCGGAAAGTCCTAGTTCATGGTAGCACTTAATGTCCTGAATGTGAGATGGAAGTGAGCTGTGCATGCAAAGGCTAACTTCATTGGAAACTGCCTTTGGACCACTCCTTTCTTGCACAGTCTTTCCTCACTTCTCTCTATGTAGACCAAGTTATCCGATGCCCGTTGTATCTTAAGGCGGAACTTCTGTCCTGCGGTTGTACTGTCCAGCTGAAGTCCAATCAGCATCACTGGCGATTGTCCACTTTGCTTGTCTGTCACTATGTTGGCAATTGTTCCAAATGTCCCATTAACCTTCCCATCTTCCACATCCAGGTTCCTTATCACCATAAACCGCACTCCGTGTTGTATGGTGTCAGGCAAATCTGTTTTTGTGCCTTTGAAGGATCCTTGCTGCATCATTTCCCCTGTGGTCGGGTCTTTTGTAAAGACCTCTGCCTTGATGCTTACAAAGTCAGAATGGAGGGCAGCCATTGTGTCAGAATTGTTCGCATTAACTTCTTTGTTTGTTGCAAAGATATGTAGGACATCAGGTGGAAAGTGATGGCCTGGTTGAGCAAAGCTGTACTGTCCCGCAGTACTTGTCCTGGTAGGCTATTTGCAGTATAATAAACGGTTTTGACCTAATTATTTTGCACTGAAATGCCACCCGTCTGTCGGCTCTGACAGCGCTGCATCAGGGCGCTGTGCATTTCCTCGCACTGAGGTGTGGTGTGGCGTGCTGGCGCTGTATATCAACAAGTTCTTAAAACCTCAGCCCTCCACAACAGCAATGGCTGTCATATCCTGAGCAATAAAGTCGACAATTCTCTCTGTGATGATAATTTTGCCTTTGGATTGTAGAGGCTTAACATCCAGCGGGAACTGGGGGGGTCGTTGCGGGTGGGTGCGCCGGTAGTTATAAAACGATTATTAGACTATAAAATATGCCAATTCTGATATGTTCATATAGCCTACTCAAAACAGACAGGGCAACCTAACGCAGAAAAGTTAGCTTACCGTTTTTAGGTGAAATGCCATCTTTGTAGTCAAGCTGCCCCATAGGAAAAATGTGTTGCTCATCTGTTGTTCAATCTCATCTCTTGAGATCAATTTGAGCTTCTCGTATTCATATCATTCTGTGATCATTTGTTTCTGAGTTACTTCTCCTAAGGGTCCCTTAGGAGCAAGACATAAGCTAAAAAGAGACAAGACACCAGTAAGACAAAGGAGGTTGAATTGAGAAAACCATTTGAGCAATACTTGAGAAGTGGGATAAAAAGAGGAGATCTCATAATTGTATATCCCTGATCTCAATTATGTCTTGGTTATTTGAAAGAGAATAACATGAGATGAATCTGAGACTTTTATGAGACAAGTCTGAGAAGTATGAGCCTTAAAAGAGATCTTATCATTGTGTGTCCAATGTCTCTTCCATCTCTTGATTATTTCTCTTTAATGTCTTACTGAAACTATATATGAGAATGATATATGAGGTATATTTGAGAAATACGAGAACAAATTGAGAATGCAATTTAAAGATTAATTATCTTTAGTAATTAGAAATAACTGTAAAAACAATACTCAATATTGAAAAGTAGAAAACTTTATTAGTGTTAACACCAGTACACCAAACAAAAAACAGACCAGCAAGTGGAAACGGTACTGGTACAACATTACAAAATCTAAAACTGACAACAGTATGTGAATTTGCCATGGTCATTAGCGGTCCTTGCATGCTACTACTAACTATATTAACATATTACCATGAAAGTATATAAGAATAAGAAAAATAAAAGGGGTGAGAGAGAGAGAGATAGCGGTCCACATAGGACAGGCTATATCAGTGGCCTACTCCTTGGAACCTGCTCTGGCCCTACATTTGTTCACAAAGGCTTTCTTGAGCTTGGCCTCCTCAATTGGTTCCCAGTCCGGTAGAGTTGCACATCTCAGGACATAAGCTGCAAGACAAGAGCATTAAAATCTGTCATGAGTAATTTGAAAAAAAGACTTACCACATAGACCATATACAACTGCACTTCAAGTTAAAAGGAAATAACACCGTGAGACAATTTTAGTTCAGAGAATTGCAAATCAATAAGTAAGATTTTTGGGCCAATCATGAATATAAATAAAACAGTCTGTTATCCTTAAAAGTGCTATAAAGTGATACAGGATAAAACTTAATTTCTGGTATTAAACTTCTATTCTGATAGTTCAGTCAGACATCTATGAAATTATAAAAACTAATTTATAAGCATTGCAAGCTGAAGCACACCATCCTTGAGCATGGCTGCAGCAGGTTTAGCGTCAGGCTTTGACTCCGTAATTTGTTCCCTGAATGATCTGCTTTGCAAGACATTACAGTGAATGAAGCAGACCCCCTGAGACAGAGCCCAAAGGTGGATGATGGGGAGGAGGTGGGTTTGCAAAACCTAATGGCAGCAGCGAGATATATGCAGAAGAACAGAAGCAACAGCAAGGCAGCAGAGCAGGCAATTGCAACAGCAGCAGAAGCGTAGCCAGGGATGAGAAGGTAAGCTGGGGGGGTTAAATACCCCCTCCCTATTTGGATGAGGAGGGCATGTGACTGATCAGCATGGGCGCAGCTTGAGTTGTCTGCCTGAACTAGTTTTGCAGACTTTGCATCAATCATTGCTGCACTGTCATGATTGGATATAATCATTATTCCCACTATCCTAGCCTAAAAACACACAGAGCCTAATTTTGAAAAAAACGTACTTAGGATTCCGTCAACTTTTTTACGGTCAAGGACCTGCTTTCCTTCCTTTCCTGAGGGGTTGTTGCCAGGGCGACCAAAGGGCACTGCATTTTGACACTCCTCAACAGTGAAGAAATGGTCAAAAAGTGCATGAAACAGACGCATGCAATTTGGCTTTGATGCGTGATTCATGGCAGCAAGGCGGAATGATGAGATGAATATGCCGCTCCCAGGAAACAGCTCCTGCTGGCCTGATGGTGAAGCTGGGCTGCCACAATATCTCTCTCCAATTAAGTTGCAGAGAGTTTGAAGCTCTTTGACTTGGCCTGGATCTAAAAGGGAAAAATAGTACAAACAAAACAAGAGTGAGAAAATACCAAGCTACTCTTTCAAATGGTTAAAGAGCTTTAATGGCAGGCAAGTTCATTTTGGAACATAATTAAAAAATGCCTAGATAACCTTGCATAGGCTACAACACCACAAGAAAAAAATAGTTAGAGAGAGAGACTTTAGAATATGTCTGTGGGAGGTATACAGAATGAACACTTGATGGATCATTAATAAAACCAAGGCTTGACAAATAAACCATAATAAAAAAATCTTGAAATTCTTGTCACAAGAAAAGATTTACATTTCTTTTTTTTTGTCAAGCCTTGATTATATTAATTAGAGCTGATGTTATGTGTTAATTCTATACATCTATCTTCCAATGATGTATACCTGAGTATTCCCCTTTTCCACAGCTGATGGTTATTGCACTTATGGGACCAATAGATGCATATACAGTAGCTTGTTCGTGTGGTGTCATGTTTTTCTACATGGCCTGAAGAATGCCTATGTGAGGCCAAACATGTAGGCATGTGTTAATATGTCCCAAGACTAAGTAGCCCACCATTAACTAGTTAGTCCCCTACAAAGGCTTTCCTTGGGTTTCCCGCCCAAAAAGATGAAACAAGAACTCAAAACTATTACTGCTGCACTTAATTTATATTAATATTGAGGAAAAAGGAGTGAAAATAGATTTTACTTAATTGTACCAGTTCAGATTAATTTGATCACCTTTAGCCCATTTGCACTTTACCGTATCATTAAAATATCACAATAATAATTTATATAATGAATTGTTGTGCTGTTACATTATGTTCATACTATAATATATTATTGCTATAATTTAATAGTTAAGTATTATTTCTAATTTGCTAACAATATCAAGGATTATGTGCAATAAATAAGTACGTTTATAAACCTTCCCATACCATTTATATTGTCTAACGCCACAACCCACTTTTCTACCTTTTTTCTAGGAGAGTTCAAACTATGTGTTCAAAGCCCAATCACTAATATAGGTACAGAACAATTACGTCATGAATGAATTAGCAGAAATGACTTGCCTATTCTCGAGATGACCTCATCGATCCTTCTCTTTTCCTGTAGGATTCTTTCAAACTCCCCCTTACAATCCTCACATGGTGTCCATGCATTTTTTTGCGGGCTGGCTGCATGGCCTCCACCAGTTGATGGACCAGAGGTGTTGAGGCTGTATGGTGATGGGTTGGCTGCATTGCCTCCACCAGTTGATGGACCAGAGGTGTTGAGGCTGTATGGTGATGGGTTGGCTGCATTGCCTCCACCAGTTGATGGACCAGAGGTGTTGAGGCTGTATGGTGATGGGTTGGCTGCATTGCCTCCACCAGTTGATGGACCAGAGGTGTTGAGGCTGTATGGTGATGGGCTGGCTGAATTGCCTCCACCAGTTGATGGACCAGAGGTGTTGAGGCTGTATGGTGATGGGCTGGCTGAATTGCCTCCACCAGGTGATGGACCAGAGGTGTTGAGGCTGTATGTTGATGGACTGGGTATATGGCCTCCACCAGGTGATGGACCAGAGGTGTTGAGGCTGTACAGTAATGGGCTGGGTGTATGGCCTCCATAGAACGATGTACCTGGGGTGTTGAGGCCATATGGTGATGGGCTGGATGTATGTCCTCTGTAGGGTGATGGACCAAAGGTGTAGAGGTCATACGGTGATGGGCTGGGTTCATGGCCTCTGTAGGGTGATGGACCAATGGTCCCCCCTTTGGCAGAGCTATAATAAAATTACATGGAACCAGAAATGACATTTTTGTGAACACAAATTTCCCAGAAGAGATATGACCAATAACTACAAAGAACTGACTGTCATGGACATAAAAGAAGGGTAGATGCTGCCTTGACAACTGGGGATTCTAGTCTTTTTATGTATAGGATGACCAGCACCAATAATGAAAATAAATGTACTATGACCAAAATCTGCCATATTTATAATCTTTTTATACTTTAAAAACATAAACCATTTAAATAGTGGAAATAGCAAATCAACAAACTCACAATATGTTGTGACATGTGAGCTTGTAAAGTGGCTATTTCCATTCTTTGTTAAAAGATTTGAAATATATAAACATTTTTCAACAGATTAATTTTAACAAATGAACATAAACAATTCTGATCATTAAGCAAAAATAATGGCAAATAATTTTCATTAAGGCCCACGAGTCATTCACATACTATTTACTGAAATACAGTAATGGGCTCCATTACTTCCTGAACTTAAGACAGCTCCTTTGTTTCCTGTCTTACATTATTGGACAAACTGATTAATCCACTTGTGTTTGACCATTGTGACTCAGACACACGTGGATTAATCAGTTTGTCCAATACTGTAAGGCAGGAAATAAAAGAGCAGCCTTAAGTACAGGAGTAGTGGAGCTGTCCGTAGAGCCTATTCTGTTATCATAGATTGGATAACAAAGTTATCCTAATGCTGTTTTTTTGGTTTTGAACTTTGCCAAATGTGATTGGGTAATGATTAGAAGTTTTGAACTCATGGGCCCAGGCGATTATGTAATAATTATGACAAACCTACCCATAGGGTGGTGGTCCAGCTGTGTTGCGGCCTGTTGCATGTCCCCCGTCAGTTGACGGATTCAGCGATGAGATTTTCTCGCCATGCTCAGACAGTGGGCTCCTATCTATTATAATAGTGTCAGACCCTGACGTTGAGTCTGATGGCTCATCGCCTTTTAACATATTTAAAAAGGACTCCTGTGGAGTTGGGTGGCTTTTTGGCAGCTTAGCCTGATCTTCCCCTGAAATATATTCAACAGTGGCCCTATAAAATTTACCATCTGACCACTTTGCTAAAACAGGATCTCCTGATCTAAGATCTTGCAGCTGCACAGGAGCCTCATCCCTTGCCAAAATGTCAGATCCTTTAAAGATTTTGCCGGTATAACCATCCTCCCATCTGACGAATGCAACACATCCTGAGAGAGACAGACAGAGAGAGAATGTTTAATTTCTATTTCTATTTGGCCACAACAATTTAGACTGGTATTTTTAGACATCATTTGGACGATAATGTTATGATTTTTACCCCCTACACTTACCAGATTGCTCATTTGGGGAGGGGTGCTCAGGTCCTTCATTTTCTGAGTGGGAACTCGTAGCCTCTTTTTTGCCGGCACTTTGTTTTTCTCCATCCTGTTAATGAAATTTTTTTTTTAGATCATTAACGCTAAGTATAATATAAATAGACACTATTTTAACCTAATTCACTTAATATCTTTGAGGCATGAATGTATCAAAATGAGCAAAAATCAAATCAAATATTTTCTGCTCACAACATACGGACTCGTGACACAATATGTTATGAACTTGCAGATCTGAAATTTCATCAGATATTTAACGTAGAGCAAAAACAGGAGGGCGACTCCAGTCAACTAAGTCAAATTTAAATTTATTTAAATTGTGACCATCTTTTTTTAAATCAAAAGTCATATAAAATCATGGTTTTCAAGAATTGCCACACCCTAGAATTTCAGTCAAAAACTGAATAAATAAATTACAGCTGGTAACATGTAGGCTAATCAATATTTCAAATAGATACTTCATAAGTGTGACTTAACGTTACTGTACATCACTGGTTCTCAAACTGTTTTCATTTCAAGGACCCCCAGTTTAATATGCAATAGAACCTAACATTAGCCGTTAGCTAACGTTAACGTTAGCCGTCAGCTAACGTTAACTTAGCCAACCATCCCGTTTTCGACGGTCTGAATAAAAATAATAGTAATAGTTCGGAGTTTCTTTGTCAATTCCTTGTTGGATTGACACCTTATCCCCACCTTCCAGTGGACCACTCCGTTGCCACAACTGTTAATATTTCACTTTAAGATAATGTCAAAAGAATTTCATTCTTACCTTTTCAGCGTGGCAGGGGTAAAAGCCAACACGTGCAACAGCAGTGACCAACGGACACTTCTCACCCTCCAGCAAAATTACGACTCCCACTATGGTAGCGCCAAGACCCGCCCTACAATTACTACTATTGGGCATTATTTGTTCAGGTCCTATCATTTGACCAATCCGCTTTCCTAACCTGAGTATGCTTCCCCCTGAAGTTAACGGTCACGTCTCCCGCGCGTGCAACGTTCAACTTCTTCTTCTTCTTCTTCTTCTTATTTTTTCGGCGGTTAGTGCACTGCCCGTTGTGCAGTGTGGGGCAGAAATGGCTTGAGTTTGGAAGAAACAGCAACGCTCTCTGTAAAGGATAACGACTAACGGTAAGTAATAGTAGTGGTAATAGTAATAACGGACTCTTTAGTTACACATGAGGTAGGATTCTTGGAGTAACGTCAACGCATTGCTAATGCCACATTCAAGGGGCTACCACTAGCTATGCTACTTAGCTACACCTAGCTAGCTAATAGGCCTAAATGTCTACTAAGGCAGAATTCTAATCTTTATTAAAATAATTACAACTCGCTATATATATATCTATGGTTACAAATCTCCTAGACTTCAGACTCTTCAGCAATGTCAAAACATACGAGAAATACACGTGTGTCTTAAAGAATATTTGTGGAATTATTTGGCACAAAACATGTCTTTGTGACCACATTGAAACTGGTATTCATTCAGTTGTGATCATAAGCCTAACTGTATTTGTTCTTGGTCATTTATATTTCATGCTGCTACTAATAAATAGATTATTTATGTAAATTATACGTCCTGATATTTTTATGAGTCAGTAATACAAATAACTTGCATTAAATTTACATTTTGGTGATCAATTGATCATCAATGATCAATACTTTTGGTATTTAAAGAATATGATGCTAATAATTATTTTGTAGTTTGACTTAAGATTTTGAAAATGTGGTACACAACAGTGCACTAGCCGATTATTAATAAAACAGCTCTATATTATTTCTGATACCAGTCATTGTTAAAATGACCGTAGTCTCCCTGTTTCCCCCTGCTTTTCAGTAAACGGAAAATGCATTTTCGGATATTAATTGTATCCAATTAGGAGAGTGAATTCATGCAGGATGAAGAATAAACAAGTGGAAGTGATAAAATAAGAGAAACTTTATCCATCATAGGGATAATGGTACAAAGAAATTAACAGAGAAATTTGGAAGTGGAAAATTGACACTTTCTAGGAAATGTATTTCTGTGTACTAAAGAGCTGATTAGATGGAAACCTCTGTTACTGAATAAACGCTTCATCATAATATAGAGTTTTACTTTTACAAAAAGTTCCACTGTATATTCCATCAACTTTAGTCTGTATTTATACAGTACTGGAGTGTCAAAATGACCAGACGAAAACCTGGAAAACGATGGAGAAGGACAGGTAATGAAGAAGACCCAAGTAAACGACCAAGACGGGCTGCACAATTGGTGAGTAGCCTGGCATAGCCGTGTTGCAGTAAACTTGCAGCAGATATGATATTTAATGCTTTATTTTCCTCCCTGCAGTCATCCCTCCCTGCAGCCACCAGTGTTCATGTGGAGACTGATCAGCAATATTTAGGTAATTTATGAAATGTGTTGGTGTGTGTTTAATGTTCAAAAGCCACAACCAGTCTTATGTGCAGAGGACAGAGAGATCCTGAACACAATTAGTTCTGATTAAGAATCACAGGCCATGTAAATATAGATTGGTAGATAGAATGCAGTCTTCAGTCGGTCAAACCAAGCATGGCAAAATAGCTTTCTCCTATCCTTCACTTTTTTTTTTTTATCTTTTGAGTTTCTTGCAAGAAAGTTTCTCACCCAAAATCTGTTCTTTGCTAATTCATTAAAAATGTAATCTAAGCAAAATTAGACTAATATTGATCTAGAAAAAAGTGTGAACCACTGATGTGATCTTGTCTGTGTCAGGAGGTAGCAGCAGCGGAACACAGCAGGGAGTTGTGCCTCCTGGAGGAACCCAAAACGCTGCACTTCATGGGGAACACGCCCAACCTCCAGGTGTCCATGCAGGATATACCACACTCACTCTCGGACATCAAGCCTCTCACCACCTGCCAGGTACACACACCCTCTCTGTCTGTTTGTCTGTAATGATGTATAGTATATTTTGTCACTGAACAGATCCTGCTAAAATATGACAAAATAATCTGAGTGTAAGAAAGTGATATACAGGTTGAGATGATATAGGTTTTGTGTTGTGACAAGATGTTTTTTTTTACCCTTAATGATTTTTATTCTATTTTATTACCAGCACAAGGTAGCGTGGCACAAGAGAGTATTTCAACTGTTAACTCTATCAAAGACAATGAAGAACCATCTTCCAGATCAGCCTTCAGTGATCCGCCTGATGACCTAACAACTGAACTACATGGCAATGCTGAGTATGATCTATCTCAATTATTTGAGGAAGCTCTCCCTGATATGGGGGATTGGACATATGATGATGGACATTTGTTCAGTGAGGGATTTGAAGAGGGTTTGAGTGAGGACTGTGCAGAAGAGTCAAATTTCAAGGACACAACACACAAACCATTATATGACAATGCATCAATAACTGTTGCAGAGAGCCTTCTGATCATCATGGCTTACGTTAACTGTCATAAAGTAACTGATAAGGCACTTAGTGATTTGCTTAAAATGTTCAAATTGCTTTGTCCTGATAGTCTGAATACAGACTGCTTAAACAGTGTACAAAAGTTAAAAGAGTTTTTTTTCTCACATGCTGCATCATCTCCTATTGTATTGCATAAATATTGCAGTAATTGTTTTGGGTCATTAGAAGGTGAAGTACAATGTCTATCTTGTGGGACCAGTGTGTCAGAAGAAAGATCCTCATCCTTCATAGAGGTTCCAATTGAGGCTCAAATAAGGTCATTGTTTCTCAAGCCAGGTTTTCAGGAGAAACTTAACTTTAGATTAAGCAGGAAGAAGACAGATCTTAACAACATTGAAGATATATATGATGCAGAAATTTACAAACAGCTTGTAGATGGGGGTGGTCCTCTTAGTGATCCTAAAAACATCTCACTTACTTGGAACACAGATGGGGTACCTATTTTCAAATCGTCCAAGTTTTCAGTGTGGCCTTTTTATTGTATCATCAATGAACTGAGTTTCATGGAACGCACAAAAAGAGAGAATATGATATTTGCTGGACTTTGGTATGGGGACTCAAAACCATCCATGGTTACATTCCTTAGACCACTAGGTGACACACTCAGTAAACTTGCAGATGATGGAATTCTTGTGCAACCTGCTGAGTTGACAGCTGAACCTTTTGTGTGTAAAGTGCTCACCATTGCTGGAACATGCGACTTACCTGCTAAAGCATTAGTACTTAATTCAGTGCAATACAATGGGAAATTTGGATGTCATAAATGTGAGCAGCCAGGAAAGACTGTAAAGACAGGGGAAAGGGGACATGTTCATGCATTTCCATACCAACATAGAGATCCAAAAGGCCCACTGCGCACAAATGAAAAGTTTGCTCTTGATATGAAAATCTCAAATGAGACCAAAACCACCGTTAAAGGGGTGAAGGGTCCCTGTTGTCTTAGCAAACTTAAAAGTTATAACCTTATCAAAGGCACTGCTATAGATTACATGCACTCAGTCCTTCTTGGGTAATGCGCCTTTTGATGGTTCTGTGGTTTTCTCCAGAATTTTCTCGTCAGCCCTTCAGCATGGCAAAAAATGCAAAGGAAATTGACAAGCGATTTCAGGATATCTCTCCTCCATCCTCCACTCGATATCCTCGATCAGTGGCATCTCACAGAATGTTTTTTAAAGCATCAGAATATCGGGATATTTTGATCTTCTATGGACCTGTTGTTTTCCGTGGAATTCTTGCAACACTGTACTACAAGCACTTCCTTCTACTAAGTGAAGCCATTTTCATTTTGTTGATGGAATCCATATCAGTTGAACAGATTGATCATGCAGAGAAACTACTGTGGAACTTTTGTTCCCAAATGGCTATTCTATATGGTGAGCGGTACGAAACTGCAAATGTACACCTTCTTGTGCACCTAGCAGACAGTGTGAAGGCCCTTGGTCCATTATGGACTCATTCGTGTTTCCATTTTGAAGACAAGAATGGCTATTTGTTAAGGCTCATACATGGCACTCAAAATATACCTATGCAGATGGTCCATGCAGTCAAACTTGTGCAGTCTATTCCTGTTATTTCACAAACCATAAAACCAGGAAATGCCGTAGCTGAATTTTACACACGGCTGACTAAAGATGATAGTTTCTGTCAGGAAAACAATGATTTGTCTAGGACCAAACTATATGGAGCATCTAGTGAACTTCAACTGGACAGAGTTCACCTCTCTACATTGGAAAGACATGGTGGTCATTGCATCTGTTCTAAAACAGTAAGGATCTTTCACAGGGCACAAGTTAAAAGAAATTATCTCACATCAAAACACTATGGGAAAGGCAATAGAAGAAACAATTGTACAGTTGTTTTTTCTAGTGATGGACAAAGAAAGTATGGACAGATTGAGTTCTTCTTTACCTCAGAACATTCAAATGCCAAATGGGCCCTTGTTAATGAATTCAAAGTTGCCGGTTTTACATTGCTGCATGATAGTGTAACAAATGGTACATGCAGTCATGTTGTTCCCCTATTAGAAACCTCTGTTAATACAGTAGTTTCCTTGGATCATATACTGGGTAAAGTTGTTTTCTTTGACTTGACATCTATGCCTGGCATTGTTTTTGCAGCTAATTTCCCAAACACACTTGAAAAGTTTTAACCCATTAATATTGGGTTTATATTGGATGCAACAAAGGGTCATGGTCAGGGTGTATGGGGGCAAGATGAATTGCTTCTATTGTATTATCAGGGTGCTTGAATGAATTGAATTAAAACAGTATGTGCTCTATTACGTGTTACACAATATATTAATGCCCTATACAATAGAGCTTTGCTGTGAATTCTGTCAAAACAGCACAATGTCAACATTTAGAAAGTTCACAAAGGTGTCTTTTGAGCATATCATGGCTTATGTTTTAATGGGTTAAGTTTTGGAACTCAAAATTGTAATTAATTAATTAATTGTATGGCTTATGTCAGAAATCAACACATTTTGTAAGTTGAAAATTATGTAAATAAACCATATATCTCAAATTATTTGCTTGAATTGAATTCTTTTCTCAAATTTTGTGATGAGATAAACTGAGATATGATTGAGGTATAAATAATGTCTCATATTGAGACTAATTTGAGAGCTTGCACTACTATTTTTTCTTTTTGCTGAAACACTAGAAAAGAGACAACTGTAAGAGAATCTGAGAACTCAAATAGTGAGCAGTGAGAGACAGAACCATGCATATTTCTCACTGAGATATAACTGAGATCAAATTGAGACATATTTGAAAGTGGCACAGTATGTCTCATTTTTCTCTTAGTTGAGATCAGGAAAAGAGACAGCTGTGAGAGAATTTAGAGAACTTGCACAGTGCTCTATGTGAGACTTATTTCTCAGGAGAGACATTTGAGAAGTATGAGAAAACCACTTTTGTCTCGATTAGTGCTCATTTATATCTAGGAGATGTAAATGTGACATAAAGGAGATCTCATCTTCAATTTTGCTTTGCTATGGGTGCGATATGCAAACTGTTGCTTGCAAACTTTGCATTTGACTTTTTTTCCGTTATCTATTTTGTAAAATGCTGCCACACTGGCGATGTCTTTGACATAGTTGAGGAGGACTGACTGTAAATTAAACACTTACAATTAAATAAATATTCATCAAACCACTAAAACAAGGTTTTTTAGTTCTATCTTCAATCTGTCCCCAGTGGGTTGGGCTAATCCAAAAATAGTGAAAACAAGGGGGTTGTTCTAAAGACAGACTGTTACCTGTTAAACACTGATGCTCTGAAAACACCCCATTAGAAATAAGTGCTTTCCACCCATAGACCGTAACGGTCTATACTTCCACCTGATGAAATAACACGGCAAAAAATCGGAATCAGAATTTTGGTCGAGCCAGAAAGTATCGACGATAAATCGACTAGTCAACTGGGAGATTACAGCCCTACGTAGAATGTCACATTTTGCATTCCAGTCAAGCTCAGAAAAGTCAACTTGTTCACCTTTTTGAGCTTTTTTTCCTCTATGACCACAGGTAATCTCATTTCAGCAGCAGAAATGGTCAGAAAGAATGTTTTCTTTCCCAACTGTCTGACCATAGCATTGAGGTCTCTGAGGGTTTTGTCCCAATAGGCTGGAGTGCCTCTCAAAGGTTGCATGAAGCGTGTTTCATCTTTGTTTTTTATCAGTCTTTCCACATCTTCTTATTTTTAAGCATTCTGCTGGAAATTTTCCGTCCATATCTGGTGTCGGTTTGCCTTTACGCAGTTGGATTGACATGCTGTTTGTAGCCAAGTGGGTTTCTGTCACAAACTGGAGAAGAATAGGGGACTCTGGTCACTTGCAAAACGGGTATCAACAGAGAACAGCCTTGCATTGAAGTACATGCTAGTTTCATTTGTCTGACCTCATCTAATGTGTTCTCTCCGTTTGGGAAACTGCACTGGGAAGGCCATTGCTTCTAGTTTTGGTATGGAAAAGAAGCCAACTGGTTTGTTACCTTGGGACGGTGCAATGCTGGATATTCCGTAACCGTATGATAGAAGTTCCTCTGCAGGGTCTGGGGGCTGCATGCAAGTGTCCAGGGCCAGACCCGGTCTCAATTCCTCTTTTTCATTTTCTGGGTCTTTTGACTGGTCAGTCTGCTCACTGTTTGCATCTGCACTGGTTCCCATTTCTGACACCATTTCTCCTTCTGGGTTTCTGGGCTGTCCAGCATGTGCAGTAATTGCATCTGGGTCGTCTTGTTGGGTCTCCTCTGCATCACTTTGCTGATCATCTGGAAGATTTTTAAATTTAGCATTTTCATCTTTAGATACAACCTTGTATTCTAAATGGATCTCTTTGAGTTTGGTTAGTCCTGCTGGGACATTGGTAATGTTCACTTTGTAGAAGTGCTGATATCCTTTCTACTTGATGCGTCTTTTAAGTTTCATCTGCAACACTGTTGATGCCTCTGATAGTACACACACAACAGCACAATGTACTGATCTTTGCTGTCCTTTGGGCAGTGCAACTATTTTGGCAAATGGTAGGATTTTGGCAATCAGCTGTCTTTCAAGCACATTAAATTCAACCAATTCTGGTGGATTGCTGCCAGTTCCAGTTTATTTGCAATTGCAATAGATGGCATGCTTCCTCTGTTCAGGTGGTTGTTACAATTGACATTGTGGTTGTCACTTCTGACATTTGTTTACAGTTTTAATTGTTAACACAGCTGTATATTGTTAAGCATGAGAGACAATTATTAGTATTTGTACCAGTGTTTCTGCTGTAACTCTATCCCGGCGGCCAAGGCGAAAAACACAGAAAAGGTTATTGAATGCAACTAAATTCAGAGTGTAAGACGGAGCCTGCTGGACCTGGGCGCGAGATGAGACCGATGACCAGAATATCATAGTTCATGAAATGCAGCGCAGTGATGATACAGACATTTCATACACACGAGGTGTGTAACTCCGCTGACCCCCATTTGACTCGTGCATTCATAATTATTCATAATGAGTCAGCCGTATCTCTGTGAGTACGTTCATCGCTCCCCCCTCTCTCCCTAGCTCTTTTAATCAGTTATTGTTAAAAAACAAGTGAAGGAGCTTTCTCAGAGATACATTTTTTATTTTATTTTATTATCCTATGCTATTTATTTCAGATAGCAAATTTTCATTTACATGTGTTGCAGCTGTATGTATGTACAACATACAACTTCAACATAAGAAGAATGTAGCATAATATGGATGTGAATGCAGTTATAAATAGCCTATGTGATAATAAAATTTGTTATGGTTAAAATCAACAAATAATCGTGATAATTAATCGTGATTACAATATTGATCAAAATAATTGTGATTATCATTTCGGCCATAATCGTGCAGCCCTAGCAGTTGTATCTCACATCATTCTGGTTGTGAGTTGCCCTGAGAGTCTCAATACTTGTGCTGATGTGTGACTCATCTTGTGCCAGGTTGATTTGGCAAAACTTTTTTTTATTGCTATCACTGATAGATTTAATTAATTCAGTTTTAGTTCTTACATGAAAATAATAAAAGAATTCTTCAACATATGTGACTGTCTCTCTGTGCCACTATTTTAAATTTGAAGACTGTTAACAGTAACAGGGGCTGTCACAGAGTTTCCATAAATTGATTTGTCAGAGACAAGTAGCAGCAAATCTTTTTAACTATTATTGCTGCTTATTTATTCGTGAAATCTTATACAATAGCAGGTCAAAAAATTGATAAAGGCGTACTATAGTATGTTGAAAAATGTCTATAGCTTGTCTGTGTGTGTGAGTGTGTGTCTGTCTGTCTGTCTGTGTAAATAATCAGTACTTTATGCATCCTAAACCCACCAGACTCCATGTAAATAATCAATACTTTAAGCACTTTACAGTTCTTAATATAAAATTATTTGATTTGTCAGAATTTTTTTGCAATTTAAACTATTGTTTAGTCATAATTTTTTTTATATATGTATTTTTGTGTGTAATAGATACAAGTTTTAATTGTCTAGGGAAAACCCCTGCCTTTTCAGCTGGATAACAAGAACAGGAGGGTGCATCATCGGAGATCCAGTAGCTTCTTTACCGTGGAACTCTCTGTGGTTTGGACATCTAATAAAAATGACACATGATTTATGAAACACAGACCTTGCATCACATTACCACTTGGGACTTGGGTTGTCTGCGTTTTAGGAATCAGATGACAACACCAAATGAATGCAGTTTTAGATGGAGAACACATGGGACCGGTCTGGCTGGTGGGGACGTTGCCATCTGATAACAATACAAGTTTACTAAACTTCATCAACTAATACAAAGTCTATTCCAAGCAGACAATTGACAAATAATAAGCTTGTATATTGTTTATGTAGCGGTTTGTTGATGCCCGGTGGGTTGATCTGGACTGGATCTGCCAAGTCAAGCCTTGTCCAGTGTACTTTATAAGAATACCGCTCTTCAAAGGAGGTTTTCATGTAACTTACTGTGAAGATGTAAACCTGTGATGAGGAAAAGGATTCCTAAACAAAGACAAATTTACCAGATATACAGCAATATGAAATGCGAAAAAATGACAATTGCAAGAACTAATGCAAAATAACTGTTTTGATAACTAGTCCAACCTTTACTATTTTTACTATATAAAAATGAAATTTAACCTTCTCTAATACAGTCCGCTAATCCTAAATAACGAATGCTGTCTTAACACAGCTGGACACTGGGAACCTAAGAAAAACAGAAATAAAATGATTTGCTCCTTAATTGCCACACTGCCAAAAACTGTGCTCCTATTTCAGGTTTCACCCTGTGAAATGAATCAATTTCAAGTGATCATTAAACACCTGTGTAAAAAAAAACTAAGTTTACATCCAGACAGCAAAAGCAGAAACCTATGATTTATTTATTACCAAAATAAGTTTTTTTGACACTGTCTTACCTTAGAAGGTGACGTGATGGAGAAAAGATGAAGCACTGGGTTGTGAAGGTGTATGAATTGTTTGTCTAGAACAGAAAGAAACCAGTTAGCACCACAGCTATGTAACTGTAAAAGCTTAACATAATGTACTGTACCAGAAACATTGATTCATGTATTATTTGTGTTGTCTTTGACAGTCTATTATCATGTAAAATGTAGGCAGCACTTCAAGGAAGCTTTTTAATAAGTAGTTAAGCTTTAGTATGCAATCAAATGTGCTTGTTTAGAAAAAAAAATTAATGTATTACTAATGCCATAATCTAATCCTTCCACACATGGAATTATGTAATAATAATTATCTTGTAAAAACAGTTTAAATTGTATTGGAAAGACGAGCATTACTCACAGGTAAAAAACTGCTCAACATGCTCACATGTCACAGATGACAACATACAGAACACAACAATACACTACACACACCGAAAAAGGCACCGGGCACCTTTTCCACATCCCTTCCTTACAATCAAATGTTCATAGTTTTGGGACGATGGGAAGTGTAAAGGCAGGAACATAGATTTAAGTAATATGGTAAAGTAACAGTTTTGCTGCAAGCTACACATGCTTTTATTTCTTCTCGTTTAGACTACTGTAATGCACTTTATATCGGTACAAGTCACAAAGCACTTTCACGCTTACAGTTAGTCCAAAATTCTGCAGCACGTCTTTTAACTGGAACTAAAAGTGCGTTCATATAAGTCCAATTTTTGCCTCATTGCACTGGCTTCCTGTACGTTTTAGGATTCATTTTAGGATTTTGTTGTTTTTAAAGCTGTGAATGGACTGACCCCAACATAAATCTCGGACCTCATCCTAATTTATAGGCCAGCGCAGTCACTGAGGTCAGAGAGCAAGCTCCAGCTGGTGGTCCCCAAGACAAGACTTAAAACTCGGGGGGACAGGGCCTTTTCTGTGGTTGGACCTAAACTCTGGAACGCTCTGCCCCTCCATGTCCGAACAGCCCCAACAGTTGAGTGTTTTAAGTCTCGCCTTAAGACACATTTTTATTCTTTGGCTTTTAACTCCATGTGAGTTGTGTGGTCCTCTGATGTCTCTTATTGTTTTACTGTATTTTAGTATTTATTCATTTTATCTATTTTTTTTTTTTAAACCCGATGCTCTTATTTTGTTTTTACAATATTTTACAATAATTGTTTTGTATGTTTGAGTTTTCTGTGCAGCACTTTGGTAACTTTGTGTTTGTAAAATGTGCTATACAAATAAAGTGGATTGGATTGGAATATAAAATATAATCCAACAGTCCTGTCTTCAGCTATTCCACCCTGGTTGTGATGCCATTAATAGATTTAAATATCAAACTGAAATTGAGAAAGAAGTCTGAGCTGAGATCTGCTGGGAATATAGTGCAGCATTATTAAGCAGCACTTAGCAGATAAGTTGTTGAAATGTACATATGGTTAAAAAAAACCTCAGACGTGACGCACTGGAGCTGCAGTTTTCATTCCACAATATAAGATAATTATTAAGAAGAGAGCCACATATCATCTACCACTTCATACAGTTGAGCTTCTAGCTTTTCTAGTTCTAATTGCTTCTGAAAGTTTGGCAGCATTTACAAGCATCAAAGCAGTGAAATCATTTAGACAGGATCTAATTTTTGAAATGTACAATATGGACGTGACGGTTTGTTTTATCTGGGTTCCTGCCCATGTACCACTACCTCAAAAACATTGCCCATTGCACCTTCTTTGCTTCCAAAACCTCAATCCATGCTTTCAATACATCCAGACTTGTCTACTGGCAGGGTGGTTTGAGTATCTCAAACACTGCTAATCTCCTGGGTGCTTGACCAAAACAGTCTCTAGAATTTACAGAGAATGGTGCAAACACTAAAACCCATCCAGTGAGCAGCAGTGCTGTTGGTGAGAACACCTTGTTAATGAGAGACGTCAGAGGACAGACCATTTTAGGCTGACAAAAAAAGGTGACAGCCAGACGTTATCTCAAGAGCAATATGTGGAACTATGAAGAAGATAGGCATCAACAGCAGACCACAGTGGGTCCCACTCCTGTCAGCTCAGAACAGGAACCTAAAGGTAGAAGATTGGAAAAATGACGTCTTTCAAAATCTCATTTCTACCATCACATGTAGATGTCACGAGCAAAATTTGGTATAAATAACATGACTCCATGAATACACTTTGTCCAGCGGCGGGTGGAAAGTGGGGAATATTGTCATGGCACACATCGACCCATTATTCATTCAATGTTATTTATAGTTTCAAATCATAAAAAAGTATCTCGAGACACTTTACAGATAGAGGAGTCTGGACCACATTCTATAATTTACAAAGCCCCAACATTTCTAGTAATTCCCCCCAGAGCAAGCATTTAGTGCGACAGTTGCGCATAAGCCCTATGCATCCATGTATGGCCATAAAGGGTGATTCTTTAACGATGGTACTTTTCTTGTCCTGGATGAAATAATAAAAACTAAAAAACAATTCTTTTTTTCTGTTTTGTCAAACTTACTTCACCCTAAGGGAACTTGTAAAAATGTATCAGGGCTCAATCATTC
>NW_022604471.1:0-7355 GCF_008692095.1 Etheostoma spectabile | reverse complement strand
ATTCACCTTTTCTGTTGTGATATAGTATTAATAATATCAGGCCCACAAACTGTTTTGTAAAAGGTAAAGATTATTATGTATTTAAACAATCTCAAATAAAATAAAGTTCAACACATTCCCCCTTTCAGTGGTCATCTCTGAATTCAACAAAATATAAACATCCGTTTAAATATTTCAGTGTTTCTCTAACTCAAAATATCCTTTTACGTTTGACACACATAATTAACATCCCAATGAGCCTATTTCACACCATACATTTCCTAGCGCTGACTCGGTCACTAATAGATCCCACACAGTCACACGCCTTACAAACCTCCCTACCACCCCAGCGTAGCAGGCCTGGTTCGTGCACGTGTCTGCCGTCCCAGTAACGACAAGGTCCTCTTCACTACGCGTGAACAGACAAAAACGCACGTACTACGTATTCTGGTCGAACTCGGTGATTTGTCCGCTCCGTGAATCCCTCCACGTCGCTCTCGTTGAACTCCGTCCGGAAAAACGGTCTGTTTGTCAATGAGATGGTTTGGCCAACAATCTCTCCACCGCGGATAGTTGCAGGCAAAGTCCTTCAAAGTTCTTTTTAGACAAACTCGCCGTCTGTCTGATTTTTTAGTTCTTTCCAGTTCCCCGGTCAAGCTTCATCTTTTTTTCTCTTTCTCCGTCTCCTCGCAGGCTCTCTTTTTTTCCCGTTTTAACCCGTAACCCAATTAGAATCAAACAAATATCTAACAACCCATTAGAATTCTTACCTAGCTGGTATCTAGGTAAATTACATTCCATAAGTACTGTTCTTATATAACAACAATCTCAACCATATAACAAAAGATTAAACAGTATGTATAATAAATATAAGACATGGACATTCTCTCTCTCCACATAACCCTTACATCATGAATACAGGGATTTTAACGGCAATACTGTAAATGAATTAACAGTTTAACCCTTTTAACTTTTAGTACCATATATTTGTAATTTATTAACTATTTATGTCTGTATGAACTGAATATCTTATGCATCAACTTACAATATAGCCTAATTTACAAAGGGCTACACTCCTCCCCTTTCTAACTGGTCTGCATGTCCTCATGAGACAACTATGACATACAGTTTTATGAAGGAGGAACAACTTTTTCTAATACCCCAGTTTTATGAATAATGCCTTTGTGTACCAATTGTCACTGGCTGATCTCATAGATTTCCCTGGCTCATCATAAGTCAGACGAAGTACTTTTGGTTCATTGTCTCTTAGAACTAGTTCTTGGTCTAAGATTCTGGTTCATAATGTCTTCTTTGGGGCAGGGCCTAGACCTTGCTTTAGGAGTTTACAAGGTGTTCTACACCTTCCCTGTTCTATCCCAGGATCAGAGTCAATGTTGTGGCCCCTATCATCACCATCTCTGGCCCGAACAACTCCCCTCGCACCTTGCAGAAGCATTGTGGTCTTGTTCCTCATTACCGGTTATTTCATTTGATTCTTCATTTTCCGAGCTGGGGATGTCATCTTCCTCCGTGGTATGGTTTTGTGTGTCGGACTTCCAGGCTATCCTCATCTGAAACATGCAGCCCTAGTCTCTCATCAATCCTCCTATTCCAAAGGGTATCCAGATGGTCTCTGTAGGAATGTATGAGACCTTTCAAACTCCAAGTCCGAAGATGAATCTGTGTCGTCTTGTCTTATTCCTCTTTGGTCTTTCTTTCCTTTGGAGTTTTGTCTTTGGTCTGTAAAAGGTCTTTGGCCTCACAGGGGTCTTGTCACTAACTCAACACTCTGGCAACCCTCATGGACTGTTTGATAGGCAAGAGATGTCCTATGCATCGTTTTAACCACATCTTTTCCATCCCTCAGGTTCCACCCTGTAGACAGGTAACGTTAGGTAGTTTTTCAACCACCACATAGGGCACAGAGTTCCAGCGGCTTTCAAGCTTGTGTTTCCCTTGAGTCCTAAGTTTCTTACTAACACCCGTGTCTCCAACGTTAATAGTCTGAAGACACACTTTCTGGTCATATGCTTTTTTGTTTCTTTTTGTGTCTTTTCTGCCCGCTCTGCGGGCCAGATTATAGGCTATCTGCAGGTCATCCTTCAGCTTCTCCACGTACTGGAATGGTTTTTACCTCCCTTTTCCATCAGGCGAGGTCCGAAACAAAGGTCCACAGGCAGTCTAGCTCTCGGCCAACCATCAGTAGGTATGGCGAGTATCCAGTCTGTGTCACATTTCGTGCTGTTATAGGCATGAACCACATAAGGAACATAAGACTCCAGGCACGTTTCTTTTTCTTTACTCAAGGTGGCCCAGCACATTGACAGTAAAGTGCGGTTTAAATCTTTCGGGTTGAGGGTCCCCTGTGGGAGATACGGCGTAGTCCGGGATTTCCGTACTCCAAGATCCTCAGTAGCTCTTTGATCAACCGATTTCAAAATCTCTTCCTTGGTCAGAGTGAATTCTGTGGGCAAACCACAATGAATACGAACGCTATCTTACCAGTATTTTGGCTACTGTGATGGCTTCATGGTTCTTGGTAGGAAACGCCTGTGCGTACTGGTAAAATGGTCCGTTACCACTAACACATTGCTGATCCCTCTTGAATCAGGGTCCATGGAGAGGAAGTCTATACATACAAGATCCATAGGGCCATGCTACAATATGTGCAAAGGTGCAGCTCTCTTACATGGGTTTTGAGTACCGCGCATCTCCACAGCCTTGACATATGCTCTGCGTCCATTGCATCTTGGGCCGTAGAAACCTTTCTCGTAGCAGCTCAGTAGTCCGCTCGACTCCCAAATGGCCCATGTCATCATGCAATGACCGTAGGACAGCCCCTCGGAACTCAGGCAGGTAGCACTAGCTGGGTTACTGTTCTCCAGAGGGTTTAGTCCTCGTCCTTTGCAGCAGTCATCTTTAAAAGAAGAGGTCTTTCTCCCGCTTCATCAGCAGCATTTCCATGTCTTAATTTCATCCTTTGGCCACTGTCTTGACGCAAGGCTTCAATCACTCTTCTTATCGAGTCATCTTTGTTCTGAGCTGCAATCAAATCACTTCTTGACATCTGTTGCAAGGACAACAACTCCAGGTGAGTAGGGAAAGCATACATATCTGGTATACACTCAGGAGAAGCTCCCAGCTGGTCCACATATCTGGGTGACACCCCAGCTGACACTGCAGTGCAAACCCTTGACAGATGGATTTCACTCCACTCTGCGATATCTCCTCCCACTCTCCTTGCCTGCTTCCACAGACATGTTTCTGGACAGTAAATCGGCATCTATATTGTTCTTACCAGGCCGATACAGAATGTTAAAGTCATATGGGCTAACGAAGCCAACCAGCGATGTCCTGTGGCATTCAGTTTAGCTGTCGTCAACACGTACGTAAGCGGATTATTGTCGGTTCGGACTGTGAATTTAGCTCCATATAAGTAATCGTGGAATTTATCCACTACCGCCCACTTCAAAGCCAAAAATTCCAGCTGGTGAACTGGGTAATGCTGTTCAGAAGCACTCACTTTCTGCTGGCGAAAGCCCCTGGCCTGAGCCCTTCTGAATGTTCTTGGTACACAGGACCGCGCCCAGCCCTTTCAGGCTGGCATCTGTATGCAGGATGTAAGGCTTGTTGGCATCTGCAAAGGATAGGACTGGCGCAATTGGTGAGGGGCATTGAATAATGTGATGGAAAGCATCAGTACAAGCCTGGTCCACCGTTCCCCAAATGGCTCAGACTCTTCAGGTAGGTTTTTGTCACCCTCTGTAGCTGGTTGCTTTCCTTTGTGAGATGGGGCGTACCCTTTGGTGAGCTCTGTGGAGGTCTGACTATGGCGGAGTAGTTGGCTATAAAACCGTCTATAGTATCCACAAAATCCCAGAAAAGACCTCAGGACTTAAGGTCTGTGGGTTGTGGCGCAGTTGGTGACAGCCTCCACTTTCTCCGGATCTGTGGCAATGCCATCCGCAGAAACTATGTGCCCCCATATTTCACTTGGGTTGGCAAAACTGGCATTTGCCAGAGAGAGCTTCAGTCCCAACTCTTCAAGTCGATCAGAACTTTGAGAGCAACCCGTTCTTCATGTTCCTCCAGTGATCTTCCAAAACATATGAGGTCATCTAGATAAACTAGAACTGGAGTAGGTTCATGTCACCCACCGCCCCCGCTCATAAGTCTCTGGAAGGTGCTGGCGCTCCGGTGATACCCTGCGGCATTCTTTCGAACTGGTAAAACCCTAAGGGCAGATGAAAGCGTTTTTTCCTTGTCAGCCTCTGACATTGCGATCTGATAATACCCACTCCGCAAGTCCAACACCGAAAAACCATTTGCTGCCGGACAAGCAGTCAAGTGCATCCTCAATGCGGGGGGGTAGTGTAATGGTCAGGCACTGTACGGCTGTTTAGGTTCGGTAGTCTATACACATTCTGACACTACATTTTTCTTTCTAGCTACCACAATTGGAGAGGCATATTGGCTCCGAGACTCCTTGATTATGCCAGCTTTCAGGAGGTTTTGCAAGTGTTGTCGTACATCTTCGATGTCTGCTGGTGCTAATCTCCTTGACCTCTCTCTGAAAGGTCGGGGGGCTGACAACCGGATGTTGTGTTCAACCTCTTTAGCCAGTCCCACATCCCATTCGTGGAGAAAAACACATTGGGTCTTCTGACAGTTTATCCTGAGCCTTTCCTTCACTGCTGCCTAGGTATTGGCGAGTCACCAAATTGGATGAGGTTAGGGTCAAACCCTACTTGAGTCCATAGGGTTTTCTCTCTGTCTTTGGGGTCAAGGATGGTAGTACTAGATCAGCCACACACACGTTACCAATGACTGTTCCAACTGGGGAGGGCTGATCCCGTGTGTATCATTGCGTACTAGGCACTGTGAGTGGTTCACATTCACTTTTGAGCTTGGCACAACCATTGGCTGTAGTAGCACCCAGCTGGAAGAGGGCCGGTCGGAGAGGCATCACCATCAGTATCTCATCGTCCAATGCCTTTCTTAAATCCACTTGACATCAACAACAGGGGAATCCACACCAGAAGGTAATTTTCAATGGTCCCGGGCCCATCACTTCACACATCTACTCTTCATCTTCCTCATACGTCACTGAAGCAGTCTGTATTGTTCTTCCAGTCGGTATACCCACGTCTGAGCAATATCCACGCCGCCAATCTCTTTACATAGTGTAGCCAATCGTTTGAAGAGACTAGTGTTGGTACCCAGGATAACTGGAATGGTCAATGTTGGGATGTGCCGGGATTCGGGAGTATGGACTATCAATGCCAGGACTGAGAGGGACTCTTTGGATCAGCAATTACTTTCAGGGAACTCTACATCCACCACGACATAGCCAAGATAGGGATAGTAGTCTCACTTAAACCCATATGGCCAGACCGGACACGGGTGAATGGGGAAATCTGACAAATGCTTCTATACAAGGTCTCAAATATGATTGTTACTTGTGAGCCACCGTCTAGTAAAGCTTCACACTGCATTGCCATTTACACTCACAGACACTATAGAAGGTGGACCTATAACACCCTTCGGGAATTGTGGGTTCCATCACTGAAACTTCATTTCTTCACTGAACAGTCTGTATCAGATGTGTTCTTTTCTTGGATAGATGACTGCCCTACTCTGGCTTCTTAGGGGATGAATGAGCTTTTGTATAACTTTATTCTGATTTTCAGCATTCTGACACTTGTTGCAAAATGACCGTTTCGCCGCACCTATAGCAGAAACTGTCTTCAGAGTTTCTAAAAGGCTTTTGGCTATTTGAAACGGGTCTTGTTGGCTCCACCCGCAGTGTCCTAGCGTGTTTCTGAGGTATTTGCCCCGTGCGATGATAGTTTATTCTTTAGTCTTTTAACTTCTTTTTCAGGGCAGCGAACCTCTGCTCCATTTCCCTTGTCGGCAACAAGCTCTGGTACTGTTTGGCCAAATTCCCTGGTCCTCTGTCATCAGCTCTTGGTGAGAATTTTTGGTCATTGACGCAAACATAGACTTTAACTCTTTAATTTCTGTTTTTAAACTCTGAATGTCCATCAGGCTACTGTCCATATCTGGGTTGGCATGAACTCTGTGGACAGATGTGCTCAGCTGACTCTAGGGCTGCATATTCTTCTTCAGCCCGATCTCTGATAACAGGTCTAAAAACTTTGGTGGATTGTGCTGTTCTTTTCTCTTAGCTTTAACTGTACTAGCATAAGGTCTGAGTATATGGCTCCTCGAAGTAGCTGCTCCACTCTGGCAGGTCCATACGACTGACAGGTATGCCCCTATTAACAACTTTGGTCAGAGACTGCTCTATGCGCCTCAAGAATGATGACAGTTTCTCCACTTTCTCTTGCGCAATAGCTAAAATCAAGTAAAGGTCTTCACCTGACTCGTGGTACCGAAGGCACTTTCAATTGCCTCTAAACATTTAGAAGGGGTAATATCAGCCTCAGCGGTCCGCACTGCTTTTACCACTGCCAGAGCAGGTCCACGAAGGCTTTCACTGATCCGCCTACGTTTTTCTTTTCCAGAACACTCACTCTCCTCACACCATCAGCCAAGCCTGTCAGCCAATGATCCAATGTTCTCTCCAGCAGGAGTTGGTAGTGTGCCAGAGAATATCCCGCATACGACGAAGCTAGTGCCTCAACTGAAGACTTCTGCTCTTGGACAACACATCCCCAAACGCCCGTATGATGGACTCAGCCAGAGCCATTGTTAACAGTGTCTCACCCTGAACATTCGTGGAGGTCTGAGGCTGGTAACCTGGAGCTGGGAGGGCAGACCCCTGATGATGGGCCAAACCTCTGGGAAATGGGGTGTATGACTTCATGGAATGCCATAGAATCAACTTTTCCTTAAATTCACACAAGACTGTTAATTTGCTCAATTTTGAATTGTCTCTTCTGCCACGAACTCGTACTCGTCCTAAGGCTTTGACAGTTTGCAGGGTTGCTTCAATTTCTTCGATTCACATCCTTGGGGAACAACTGATAGCAGTACTTGGTTCTTCGTCAAGGGATTCACCTTGGCACATTCACTAAGCTCAGTCACTAGTTCTGCCTCACTGCCTGAAAGTCCATGGTATTCACTTTGTAAAAAGATGACTACTGTTTTGTACAAATTTTAATAGTTTCACTGTTTTACCCACCTTAAAATAAAAAATCACAAGTTCTAAAAAAAATCCCAGCGGTGCCTCCATTTATGTAGCACTTTTAAACCTTAACAGGTAAATGAAAGTAGCTATTGGGTTCGTTTAGCTTACTCTGTTATGCCTTTACTAGCTTGTATTAATACATTTCCAGATGATCAGTTAAACTAATACTAAAGGTTATTTTCTATTTTTGTACAAAGTAGTAAACACATGAACTGGGTCTTTT
>NW_022604470.1:0-30313 GCF_008692095.1 Etheostoma spectabile | reverse complement strand
CAGCCCTTTCACACAGAAAAGGATCATAAGTTGTCTGTATGTCTTTACATTAAACTACGATATACAGGAAACGACTTCATGACTGTCAGTGAGCGGATCTGCAGTTTTGGTTTTGAGAGTTTTAGTTCTTGTTTCCCTCCCCTGCGTCCTCTGACAACAGCTGACAGTAGATCAACGTTTTCACGATGCTGTGCCAGCTCCAAAAAACTGAGAAGAAGAAAACAACAACATTCCAGGGGAAACAGATGCTCCGCTAACTAGGGTTAGGCCCCGACTAGCAGCTAGCTTCTACAGCTAATGTTCCCAGCCCAGACTAGAAGCTAGCTTCTTCACACCTAAACAGCCCGTAGAGCAGCGTATGTGAATAATTTAGCCAGCCTCCTATATACGTTGTCCTAGGGAAAAGGGGGGGGGGGGGCAATTCATTTTCCCAGGGGCCACATGAGAAACAGGGGCTGTTATGGAGGAAGTATCAAGGTAGTAAGTATTAACAGCTAAAAGTACAACGTATACGTGATGTATGTCACATGGAGGCCACTTGGAGAGATACCTGCTGCTGTACAAGCTGCTGATCTTTAGCTCATTAGATGGTCAGTTAGCTCCATCTAGTGGACAGATAGTAGAACTCCATCATCTGATGGGGGACTTCTCTCACACTGACTGGCTCTGTGGGAACAGGTTGGACAGGTTCTGACGTCTCTCTGACTCTGAAGTTATGAAGATGTCACGGCGTCATCGGATCAAATGCACATCAACACCAGAAATTCATACGTTGTAGAATTATTCTATTAATGTCAAGAAGTAACACAGTTGTAGAAGAAAGACATCCCTTTATACGTATATCTGGTGAGGGGGACATTCACATTGTTCACTCAGGTTGGAACATTTAATACACACTGGACAGTGAGGTATTGGCAGAGGTGGAAAATAAGGAAATACATTACTTACGCTACTGTTAATGAGCAGTTTTGTTGTGTATTTTTCAGTATCTTTTAAATGTACTTGATTTTAAGGGAAGGATTGTATTTTGCTACATTACAAATCCTATATGAAGACCATCTCTTCTGTTCTGCCTATCCTTAGTTTTTTATTTTATTTTATTTTTTTATCTACTGTGTAATCTACCAACAACAATAACTGGAGAGTATCCATTTAAACATGGCTGACTTCCAGTATGTCAGTAATGAAGAGAGGAATGTTTGGACATATTACAGATTCATTTTATTTTGATTAAACCTTTATTTAACCAGGAACAATCCCATTGAGCAACAGTAAATCTTCTTCCAGGGAGTCCTGCCAAGACAGACGGCAATAAGTTTCATAATACACAAAAGACAGGACACAATGGTTCCATACTACACCACAAACTCTATAGATACTACAACACAAACAAGATATTACACTAACTTCAACCGAGCATACATGAAAACTTAAAAACAGGTTCCACTGAGATTTGAACTCAGATTGCTGGATTCAGAGTCCAGAGTGCTAACCATTACACCATGGAACCTTCAAAAGTGTTGCAAGGGTTTGCTAGGCAGTTTCTTTTATAATATCCACATGTGTGCTATTGTAGGCACACACGATCACAACAAAGATGAAAAAGCAACAATACAGGCCAAATTAAGTCATTAGTTAGCTAAGCGTTCAGAGGATGTGGGACAAAGCGAGTAAAGAGCAGGTTTCAAAAAGTAGAAGGGAGCCAGAGTGTTCGCTCCTCCTGTGGAACCAGGTTCCAGTTGGGTTCAGGAGGCAGACTCATTCCACATGTAAGAGTAGGCTTAAGACTTTCCTCTTGATAAAATCCTATAGGTAGGGCTGGCTTGGGTGAGTCCTGAACCATCCCTTAGTGTGTGCTGCTATAGGCCTAGACGCCGGGGGACTTCCCATGATGCACTAGGTACCTCTCTCTCTCCTCCGTCTCTCCATCTGTATGCAACCTCATATGCCTTTGAGATACAAGAACTTCTTCACTTGCGTAAATAGCCTATTTGTGCAAACAAAAGGTGGAAACAGATGATCTTAAGTGTAGGCTTTGGTGATTTTATTACCCCTAAAGTGTCTGCCAGTGCTTAGCATTATTAGCACCACCCTCAAACCATCTGAGCTAACGGCCTGCTTTTTAAGTGTTGAAAAAGAAAGATTTCCGGAAACAAACCAGGCGAAATCAAGCAAAATTGGGCCAGTTCTGGATGGGATACCTGGTTGTGTATGGTTTGTAGGGACTGCATATGTTTTCGGCCTTGCAAAAAAGACATGGGAATCCAAGCCAAGATGCTACATGCTCCCATTCTATATCTGGAAGTAGACAGGAGCTTCTAACACGAAAGGACTCGAACCTCAATCTTCTGAGCCGAAGTCAGACACCTTGTCAATAAGGCCACATGGTTGCAAAAAAAAAGGAATATTTCCAAATCTGAATTGCCACGGTTTATCTGAAATTCAAGCGCAAGGTAACATTTGTAAAAAAGGCAGACTAATTAGGTGGCCAGTTAGCTTTTGGTGAAGGAAATAGATTGAATGCTAGGCACATTAGTTACCTGTGACTCATATTTGCACTTACTGAGCAGACAACCTTAAACTGTATGTTTTTGGCCTTGCTACAAAAGACGTGGAAAGTAGAGCTATAGAGATTGAGACTTGTTTTGCGCTGATGGCCAATTTGTGCATAAAAAAGGTGGATACAGATGCTCTTGGGCGTAGGGTTTGGCGATTTTAGTACCCCTAAAGTGTCTGCCGGTGCTTAGCATTTTTAGCACCACACTCAAACAATCTGAGCTAACCGGCCTGCTTTTTAACTGTTTAAAAAGAACAGATGTCCAGAAACAATTAAGGCCAAATTGAGCAAAATTGGCAGAGTTCTGGATGAGCTGGATGAGTTGTACACTTTGGCAATTCTGAACACTTTCAGACACTGTTGTATCATGTAAGTAACATGCACAAGTCTTTAAAAAGAATTGTGGCTGTTTTTCATGCAGGTTTGCATCATAACAATGCGGGTGCTATCTCTAAATGAACAATGGCCAACCTACATCCATCTTGTTAGCACCCAAATCTCTGTGCTGATCTCCCTGCTTGGATGGCAAGTCATCTGGTGGATTTTTCCCGTCAAGAGGAAGCGGATCAAGAGGGAGAGTTGTTTTATTGTTTTCACCAGCAATAAAGTTATTTGTCCACAAATTGCAATAGGTTATCAACGTTTTCAGCGAAAAAGAATACCACAGCTCAAGTCCCTGATAAGGCAACAGCTTGATTGTGTGATATGTATGAAGTGCTCGCTAACGTCATCTGTCATGCAGGTTTGCAGGATGTTCACAGTCTGCTAGTGGCCATGATGAGTTGGGACTTTGAGCTTTTTAACCGTTTTGGTCAATTTAGCCAATTTTCAACCAGTTTGTGCAATAACAATTGGTGTTCTCAGGCATTGTGCAAATTATGGTCTACCATCCAGACCATACGGACCACGGTCTGCTGTCCAGAAGACCGTGATCATGGCAACAGCTTAATGGTCTTCATTTACTTAAACTTCAATCTGTAGTTCAGGAGATTATTTTTGTAGCTTCAGAAGCCTGCGTAGCTTCAGAAGCCTGCGTAGCTCAGTCGGTAGAGCATCAGACTTTTAATCTGAGGGTCCAGGGTTCAAGTCCCTGTTCAGGTGTAGAGTTGAAGTTCTTGAACACTTCAGATACTGACATATTGTTTGTGTTCCATCCATAAGTCTTTAAAAAGAATTGTGGCTGTTTTTCAAGCAGGTTTGCATCATAACAATGTTGCTGGTAAGTCTAAATGAACAATGGGCAACCTATGTCCATCTTGCTAGCACCCAAATCTCTGTACTCATCTCCCTGCTTGGATAGAAGGTCATCTGGTGCATTTTCTTGTCACGAGGGCAAAGTGTTGTGGTCTGGTGCATTCCCCAACCTTTGTCGTGTCTTCCTTTCTTCTGTGTGTCTTGTCTGTCTTGCCGTGAGGGCGTTCCAGGGGATCTAGAGGCGTGGCTTTCCATCTACGTTCCGTCATCCTCTCAGCATTTCCTCATCACTCATCACCCACTGCAATACATAAACCCGGGCTGACCGCCTCTTCAACGCCAGATCATTACATGCACTATTGTGGTAACTGGGCTCCTAGTCATTTGCGCCTGTGTTGTTGTTTGTTGTTGTATTCTAGTACTAACTCTGCCTCTCCTTAGATCCATCCGTTGTCCCTCCGAGCTGCCTTCCTCCCTCACGCCGACCAGCCACCTGTCTACACCAGTGTTTGAACCCCTCCGCACTCATTAAACATGCCTTTTGTATCTCTATGGTTCTGGGTCTTACTAACTGTTAACACTAAGAGTATAGAAGCGGAACCAGAGGGAGAGTTGTTTTTTTGCACCCACCAGCAATAAAGTTTACTTGTCTATAGCCATAAAATTGCATTAGGCTGTCAACGTTTTGAGCAAAAAAGAAAACCACAGCTCAAGTCCCTGGTAAGGCAACAGCTTGATTCTGGGATATGTATGAAGTGCTCGCTATCGTCATCTGCCATGCAGGTTTGCAGGATGTTCACAATCTGCAAGTGGCCATGATGAGTTGGGACTTTGAGCTTTTTAACCGTTTTGGTCAATTTAGCTAATTTTCAACCAGTTTGTGCAATAACATTTGGTGTTCTCAGGCAATGTGCAAATTATGGTCTACCCTCCTGCTGTCCAGAAGACCGTGATCATTGCAACAGCTTTTTGGTCTTCATTTACTTGCACTTTAATTTGTAGTTCAGGAGATTGTTTTTCCCACAGTCCTCTGATTTAGAAGCCTGGGTAGCTCAGTCGGTAGAGCATCAGACTTTTAATCTGAGGGTCCAGGGTTCAAGTCCCTGTTCAGGTGTACAGTTGCAAACTCTGCTAGATGAGTTGTCCATTTGACATACCTGTATGGACATGGACCAATTCAGACACTATCATACCATGTGTTCCATGCACAAGTCTTTAAAAAGAATTGTGACTGTTTTTCAAGCAGGTTTGTATCATAACAATGTTGCTGGTAAGTCTAAATGAACAATGGGCAACCTACGTCCATCTTGCTAGCACCCAAATCTCTGTACTCATCTCCCTTCTTGGATAGTATGTCCAAGGACATAACACATATGTTTTCATTGGTTTGCTACCACTCTTAAATAATTCCTTTCATTGTATCAATCTCAGAAATAACCAAAGAATGACAAATTCCATTCATTTGCTTGTGCCAGTGTTCAACCACCTGTCACTGTATTTTCAGCAGCAGTAGTGTTTTTTAAAACACCTGCCCCGTGTGAGAGTTGAACTCACGACCTTCAGATTATGAGACTGACGCGCTGCCTACTGCGCCAACGAGGCTATGAAAGGTATTGTAATGGTTCGCAAAATTTCAGAAAAACTAACAATTTGGTCGTCAATCTTCACAAAAACAATGTATCTGGAAACCTATGTACTCACACAAAGGCTAAAATTGACCCTAGATGCTTTGTCATGACCCCATGAAAAGGCCAGGACAAAAGACCGTGTGCAAAGGTTGAAGGAAATGCGAGAATATGACCACAACAAAAGAAATGATAATTCAATGATGGTGGTAGTCAGCTTGGGAAAAGGCTTTAGCTTATGACAAGATAAACAGATTGCACCATTGTGCTACTCATTAGTGTGTCTACTTCAGTTATGTATTGAAGCACATCCTTAGAGCTAATGGCCCTCATTTATTAACCTAACGTACGACAGGCTTCACGTGAGATTCATGAAACGTTCGTTTCACACCAATCAGAGCGTAAGAATAATCGTACATTGATAAATGCAGCGGCTGGAAACGATTGTAATTTAAATATCACGCCCCAATATATTCTCAGTTTTGAGGCCTCGCCTCTATTATTTATGACATGGCCAGACATAATCCGGCTAAGAAGCGGCACTTTTCAGAGGTGGGGATTTAAAGCCTGACATCCCAGGTGCTCTGGTGCAGCCAGATACCACCAGGCCCAGGGGAATATGCCGCCTAAGAAAAATGCAATCCTACCCGATGAGAAGAATAAACATTGTGAAAATAACAAAAATATGAATACATTAAACATATACGGGCATTGAACATATTGCTGCAGTCTCAGTCTTTGGATGGTATAGGTAGCGCCCCGTCAGACACGTCATGATATAGCAGGTTCTCATGACTGAGAACCTACTATATCATGACATGTTTAATTTACTATATAATAATTTTTGAGACAGGTCCTACTGAAGATCTGTTGTATCAGTCAGGATGGCCGAGCGGTCCAAGGCACTGCGTTCAGGTCGCAGTCTCCACTGGAGGTGTGGGTTCAAATCCCACTTCTGACAACTAGTATTTTCATTTGGAACTAATGTCTAAGAGTTGATATTGGGAATAAAGAACTTAGCAGTTCTTTGTATTTAAGAGGACATGAATGTGCATGAGAAACGCAATTCCAAGTGCAGCGTTTTGTGAGCATCTTTATTGTCAACACATGTTAACTTCCTTAGGGGCCCGTAGTGGATGAAATGGTAAAACACTTGGCCCTGGATGCATAGAATTCCTGCCATATTGAGCGACAAAGTTTGGGTGTCCTGAAAAAAGGGTCTTGAACTCTATCTCGCCGACCTCTTTTTTTACTGTTTCTTGTTATGTCACGGCAAGAAGTATTATGCTTTTGAGTCGTTTGTCCATCTCTACATCAGAATCAGAAAATAAAAAAAACATCAGATATATGCAGTCTCTGTGGCGCAATAGGTCAGCGCAGTCGGCTGTTAACCGAAAGGATGGTGGTTCAAGTCCACCCAGGGACGTTTGATGCTTAAATAATCTGGAGTGAGCCAACTCTAGGGTTTATCATTCTGCAGGTGAATAAAGAGCAGCTCAAAGATAACCCAAGTGGCCTTACCTTTATCTGAAGGTACAGTTCTGAAAACCATGTACTGTACATATTAATCTTTACGGTCATTGGTATGCAGGTCACTTGATGTAATACAAGCAAATACATAAGGCCAGACAGAGACAAAAAGTGAGAGAAAAGAAAAAGAGACTAGCTGTCTAAAGGATAACCAGTTGAGATTGTGTGCGTCTTTGAGAACTGTAAGTCATATAACTGATGTTGTCAGTTCATTTAAACTAATGAGGAAGAATTTGACAGATGAAAATCAAGTCCAGGAACTTATTCTTTCAAACATCATACCTGAGTCTCTCAAGTCCTGACCATTCCCTGACCGGGAATCGAACCCGGGCCGCGGCGGTGAGAGCGCCGAATCCTAGCCACTAGACCATCAGGGAGTCACATCTTTCAAATTTATCTTTGTAGATGTGAGTTTTCTTTTCACTTACTGGAATGACTCATATTGTATTAGGCGAGGAATGGCGCCTGGCTAGAGCTTCAGAAGGAAGGCCATGACAGATTACACATCTGTCACATAGTCAGTTTGTATTCTTAAATACCAAGTCTCTTGCTGTTCCTTGACTAGTTGGCCACCCCTGCTTTGCATCGCTCCAGGTATGTAGAAAAAAAACCTGTTATGCACCTTTGCATTGCGCTAAAATGTCAAAATTTGGACCTGAATCCAACAATAACATTACTTGACACTCACATACATTGGTTTTCAGTTAAAAATGTTGGTTAGGGGTTTAGTTACTGCTTGAATTGTTACTGAGATGGAGGCAGATGAAGTGTTTATGACCCATCAATGATGACAAAAGGATACATCCTCTGTCGGGGTCTGATTTAAAGGAAATGGTACTGTGGGAAAATAATACAATGACTGAGGTGGTGATGAACAGGGCACTCAGGAACGGCCACGTAAAAGCTGGCTTAAAGTATATGCTGAATTAACCAAAGACTAAATAAGAGTGTGTGTGTGTGTGACATATTATACATTATGCTTTGCAGCTGGGGTACGGCTAGGAGGGAGAGAACAGGAAGGGCTATCTTAGTCAGATAAGCTACAGTGAGCACGAGAAGAGGAGATGGTGAGGCCAAGGACACTGAAGTTCGAGGACGGTCTGATAACTCAGAGAACAGGACGTACAAACTAAGAAGGGAGTGAACATAGCTGTCTTGTGAAGTAAATGATAACTGAAAATAATAGACAGGCAAGAAGGAAGAGGCAGAGCAGGGATTGTACCCCAGCAACAGTATAGCTGACCAATCAGGCCCCACAAGGGGAACCAATATAACCCTGAGCACGCTATTGTTTAAGTGCCTTTTTGGGAACCTCTGTACTAGACAAGTTTCCATCAGGTCCGTGCACGTTTAACTGCCCGGAAACGCATTTCATCTGTTGACCACAAGAATAAACGCTGTGTTAATTCATCATGGAGTCAGTTGTCAGTTTATAGAAGGATTTCTCCAACAAATTTGGTGACCCCGGACGTGATAACGTAATTGGACAGGAGAATCCAACTGGACCTTGGCATTGTGTCCACGGTCCGGTTCAGCTCAGCCACCGGACTGACATCCCGCAGCCCGTGAAGGGGACTGAGCGGCGATACTGCGATTCGTTGGTGTGATCACTGAGAGCTCTCAACAAAAAAGGTAAGCAGAAGCCTGTTTAAAATCAAAATTCTGTTATTGGCTGAAAACTAAATTGATGTGATCACATTTCAACTGTCGTAAGTGTTGTTTTAAGCGAAAAGTATTGATTGAATGTGCTGTAATTAAAGGGATACAAACAGATAAAATGTTGGGGCATGTGATGTGATTAAACAGAGAAAAACAACTAGAGAGTTGTGAGAGAATTGTTGAATAATACGGGTGGCGGTAGGAGAGGAAAAGGGACAAATAGTCAGAGGAATATACGTCCAGATGGTTGACGAGGTAGGAGACTGCTAAGGACAGATAGTTCAGATGAGTGATTGTGAATTGCCACCCTTGGTTCTGTGTGAACAACCTGAAAAAGAATTGCAGTTAACAGATTGTCATTGTAATATTACGAGTCCACCGCGAGTGTATTTGTGCAAAGGAGTGAGAGGTCACTTTTTAAGTTGTAAAGATTATAGAGATGTACATAAAAAGGCTCTAGATGGAGTCTTAATGAAAAAGTTGTTTGTTGTTGCATGTGTGATTTTTGTTGTGGTTTGGCTTGTTGGATTTTTTCTCACTGCTTATTTGTTGTAAAATGACGACCCCTTATGGTAAAGTGTTAGTAGGGGCAGTGAAAAAGTATGGCAATAAAGGAGAGGAGAAAGTAGCAAAAGAGATTGTGAAAGAATGGGAGAGAGGAGGATGGATTGAGGGAGAAGGGGCGCCGTCCCCGGAGAAAGTGAATGAAATAGTGAAGTATGAAAAAAGTAAGTTGGAGTATGCGGAAAGGCAGGCAGAGGAGGAAAAGAAAAGAAAATGGTTTAAATTGACTAAACCAAAGCAGAAGGAGTATGAAGCGCAGAAAGAGAAATATGGGGTGGGGTTGAAAATGACAAATGCAATACAGAAACAATTGGGATTGACAAAACAAGATGACAAAAGTTCACCAAAAACTGAGACAGAAGCTGAACAGAATAAAACCGCTAGCGCAGAGAAAACCCCGCTGCCCGCTGAGGCGCCCCCGCCAACAAACCCTTTTTATCCAGACATAAGAAACCTAAGAATTTCCGCTCCACCGCCGCCGTATACAGGTCCAACGGCATCAAAACCCACAGTCCAAGCCCCAGTGGTAACTGCCCATTTACAGCCAAATGCATTACAAATAGACGTACCACAGGACCCATTGATACCGGCATTAGAGGGCCGCGTACAGGATTTAGAATGTTATCTAAATTTAATGGTACAGTCAGCGTCAGGGGGAGCAGCAGCGGCTCCACCACAACCAGCGGCCACAGTCCCAGCCGGCCCAAGCAAAGCTAGTACCCCATATTCAGCGTCTTTTTGCCAACAAAATCCAGAGCATTTTCACATGTCAGTAAAAGGACCCAGTCCACCTCACCATAGTACCCCACAAGACTCAGGAAGTAAGGAAGATAGCGAACAGTCAGACAGCAGCAGGGAAAGTGAGCAAACAGACAGAAGCTCTAGCTCTAGGGAAAGGACTAAAAAAACGACATAAACGCAGGCCCAGATCTAGATCACAAAGTCCTCAAGACGTTTTGTAGCAGGCACATTTAAAGGTAAATTTACCAACGAGGACCCTGACGAAGTTATGCTGCGAAGATCAACTAGAATAAGGGAAAGACTTAACAAAGAGTTCAGAGAGATAAAAGAGCAGCAAGAGCAGCTGCGTCGAACAGTGAATGAGCTCAGTGAGGAAGAGCAGACGCGCCACACACCAGAGGCGGGGCTACAATGCCCACTCCGCCCAGTAGGAGGAGGAGGAGGACTGTTGATGTACACCCCTTACAGTTTTGGTGACTTAGATGCTCTGTGTGCAAAACTCCCCTCCCTGACAGGAGGGGCTGAGCATTTCCTCACAGCTTTCAATAGTCTTACAGCAGGAGTGCAGCTGTGTTTGGGAGATCTCAGAGCAGTATTGGGTAGAGTAATGGGAGCAGATGAAGCTAGTGCTGCCCTCACCAGAGGGGGAGCTGGACCCACTGTTCCCGCATCAGTGCCTGCATCAGCAGTAACCCCTGGCATTTGGGCTGAGCTGCACCGCATGTATCCCACAGTTGGGGATCATGCAGCATGGCATGATTTAAAAAGACTAAGTGATGAAAATTTTGATGCCTATGCAGATAGAGCAAAAAAGATTTGGCAGCGTGCTATGAGGGAACCGTGGGACCAGTCCGCCGCCACAGTGGCGCTGTTCCGCCATGGGGTACTAGGGGGATTACCCACAGCAGTTCAGACACAGTTAGGAGGAGTAGTAGGCCTGCAAACAATGACCGATGCAACATGGGGCGAGAATGTGCGTCATTTCCTGTCAAAACACCAAAAAGGAGCAGAGCAACAAGAAGATGAATTAAAAAGACTACAAACTCAATTGTTAAAGAAACAACTGGAAGAATTAAACAAGCCCAAGCCCAGCAAAGCTAAACAAATGACAGTCTCACAGAACCCCCAACAGTCAGAAGCCCCAGTGTTGGAAGCAGTCACTCAACTCTTACAGAGAGCACAAGCTTCCTGGCCACCACCCCCACAACCACCATGGCCAGCGAACACGAGCCAGCAAAATTGGCCCACAAGAGGAAGAGGGCGAGGTTTTCAGAGAGGAGGAGGAATGACTAGGTCCAGGCCTGGAGGAAGGACCTCTCAGCCCTACTTCCTTTGCTACAACTGTGGTCAGCAAGGCCACTATGCAAGAGAATGCCAAGAGCCCCCAGCACAGCCCCCTAGAGGGCCAGGGAGAAATCCCTCACCCCAACCATACCCCGGTGAGCCATGGCCACTGTCCCCCGCTAATCAGGCCCTACAACAGCAATGGTATGACCAACAGGGTCCACAATGAAGGTGTCCTCCCACTGATTTTCATTTTGGTCTGACCACAGAACCCCTCATTACCCTTACTATTCAAGGTAAACCACATGTAATGCTGGCAGACACAGGAGCAACGTTCTCCTGTCTAAATTCCACCTACTTCCCTCCTTCAGCTCAAACTCAGTCAGTTATGGGAGTCAGTGGGACCCCTATCTTACAGCACTTCACACAGCCATTGTTAACCGAATTTAACTCACAAACACACACACATTCTTTTTTGCTTTCCCCTGCATGCCCAGTAAATTTATTAGGAAGAGATCTTATGTGTAAATTGAATCTGTGCATATGGATGAATGTGGATGGCATTCATGTCACTCCTGTTCCTCCAGTATCCACTCCTGATTCCCCAGTCACCATTCTCTCCCTCACACCAACCCCAGTGTCAGAACTACACCAATATGTATATGGTTACGCCTGCTTCCCACAGGCCCTGACACACCCTCCATTCAACATGCATTCAACATCCTGAAACCAGCCATATACAGACTGCACCCCTACATGTCCCCACTCCCACAAGTACACTGTACTCTACATGTAGCTGACGACCTGGACACCCATATCAAGATGACTGGGAGACAAACATGCAAGGACAGCACCCACTTCTCTTATGCAGAGGCATATATTGTGGTAAAGAAGGGGTGGCTGCTTCTGTGGTCTTAACGCACTCCTCTGAAGACTGGTACACACTCTGGGACTCTTCTTCCCCGCATGTCACACTCGCAGTAGGATTTGGCCAGCAGGCCAGATCCCTGGGCCCTATGATAAAACGTGCACTAACATTTAAATGGCTCCCCACCTCCACACCTGGCCTTCTAAAAGCTGACACTGACGCTGAAGACATGTGGTGCTTTAAAGGGCCTCACACAACAGAGAAAACATTGCCTGAAGTTCTCCCACTCCCCAGAGAACATGGACTCCCCTGCACTGACCATCCCAGCGCAGCTACCGCCCTACTAACTCTTCCCCAGCATCTGTTCACCACCGGCCCATATGACACTGGACTCTTAGAAACACATCCTGTGACTGTTACAATCAGACCGCAGCACCACACAGTCATTCACAGACCACAGTATAGACTCACCCCTGACCAGGTCCAAGGCATAGCTCCAACCATTCAGGGACTCTTAGAAGCTGGTGTCATATATCCCACTCGTTCTCCCTGGAACACTCCCATTTTACCTGTCCCCAAAGCTGGAGGAAAAGGATGGCGCATGGTGCAGGACTTCAGACCCATTAATGACATTACTGTCCCAGCTGTGCATCCTGTCCCAGACCCACATGTCTCTTTGACATCACTTAACCCCTCCTTCACCCACTTCACAGTGGTTGACCTGGCCAATGCTTTCTTCTCTGTGCCCCTACACCAAGACTCACAGGAGTACTTTGCATTCACTTTCAATGGTCAACAATACACGTATTCCAGGTTGCCACAGGGATATAGAGACTCACCTGGACTGTTCAACAGGATCCTCAAATCTCATCTTCTGCAGCTGCAACTCCCCACAACTGTGGTCCTCATACAGTATGTGGACGACCTTCTGCTGGCTGCTACAGATCCCCTCACCTGTGTGGAACAGACAATGGCACTGCTGACATTCCTAGCCTCAAAAGGCTACAAGGTCAAAAGGGACAAAGTACAAGTTGCTAGGAGACAAGTCCTCTTTCTGGGCAGACAAATTTCATCAGCAGGCCTTGGGGTGTCTCCCAGCCATAGACAGGCTATTCTGCATCACCCGCTTCCCCTCACAGTTGCAGACATGCTGTCTTTTCTGGGCCTCACAGGATACAGCCGCTCACATATCCCTGACTATACCAACAGAACTACATCGCTCAGGGAACTGGTGGCTGCTGCTGGTCATCGCTGTCTCACCGCCCCCCTCCTATGGACAACAGAGGCCGAGGCCGCCTTCTCTGACCTCAAAAGTGCCCTAGCAAGGGCAGAGACACTCACCTCCCCAGACTACTCACTCCCATTTCATATGGATGTTTCTGAAAACAATGGCTTTCTCAATGCCATTTTATTTCAGAAAAAAGGGGGAGACAGACATGTACTGATGTACCACTCATCAAGGCTGGATACAGTGGAAAAAGGACAGACAACCTGTGCCCGCTATGTAGCGGCGCTGGCAAAATCCATTGACAAAACAGCACATATTGTAATGTGCCATCCAATAACAATCCACACCACACATGGTGTCACAGCTTTTTTGGCCAGCAAGGAATTTGCATACAGTGCCACAAGGAGAACAAAACTGCAGACTGCCTGTACCCAACCGCACATCACCTACTCATCAGAAGGAATAAACATGGCCAACAGTATGAGTAGACAGGGAGTGCCACATGTTTGCGAGGAAGAAGCAGCCCAAGAAAGCAGAATAAGGTCAGATCTGGAAAACGTACCAGACATGTCGGCTGACATGTGGCTCTACACAGACGGATGTTGCTACAAAACAAAGGATGGGACTAACAAAGCATCATATGCAGTAGTCCAACAACACCCAGATGGAACACATCAGACATTGGAAGCAGGAATAATAAACCAACCAGCGTCAGCACAGAAAGCAGAAATAAAAGCTCTGATCGCAGCCCTTCTGCTAGCCAAAGGAAGAACAGTGAACATTTTTACAGACTCTGCTTATGCTCATGGAACAGCACACTTGGACGCGATCATGTGGAAAAGGCGAGGATACGTCACCTCTGCAGGAATGCCCATAAAACATCAGAAGGAGATAATGGAGCTAGTGGAGGCTATTGCCGCTCCACTAAAGGTGTCCATAATGAAATGCAAAGGACATGACGCAGGGCAAGGAAGAGTAAGTGCAGGAAACGAGGCAGCAGATTCTGCAGCCAAAAGAGCGGGAGGATACTCCCCAAAACAGATGGTACTATCGAAAGAGATAGAATCACAACCAATGGCACTGGAGCCTAAAGACATTCTAGAAATGCAGAAAAAGGCAGGAGCCTATGAATGGAATCAGTGGCAGCGGAGCGGCGCCACAAAAGACAAAGATGGGATATGGAGGTCTCATCAAGGAAAGATAGCAGCATCAGCCGAGATGTGCAGAATGTTGCTACCTGAGGCACACAGACCAACACATGAAGGAAGAAAACAGACTCTCCTGAATCTGTCTGAGCTGTGGTGGCACCCAAATTTGAGGGACATGGTGACACATTTTTGTCAGGAATGCAGGGTGTGTGGAGAGCATAATGTTCAGAAACCATACACCACACTAAAAGGAGCGTACCCAGTCCCCACAGCTTGTTTTCAAGATATCAGTATAGATTATACTGATATGGGCGCAGAAAATGTGGTAGGGGGAAAAAGGTATCTTCTGGTGATGGTAGACAGGTTCTCTAGGTGGGTAGAAGCCATTCCCACCAGAAAAGAGGACGCAAAAACAGTGGTGAAATGGCTCAAAACTGAACTCATCCCGAGGTATGGGGTCCCCAGGCAAATAAGGTCAGATAATGGCACACATTTTAACAACAAACTACTAAGAGAAGTAGAACAGGCCCTGGGAATCACTCATGCCTTCGGATCAGTTTATCATCCACAGTCACAGGGAATGGTGGAAAGAGCAAACCAGACATTGAAGGCTAAGATAGCCAAGGCATGTGCAGGAAGCAAGTTAACATGGGTAGAAGCGCTCCCATTGGCCCTCATGGCTATGAGGTCCTCAGAAGGACGAGAAACACATTTGACCCCACATGAAATAATGACAGGGAGAAAAATGCCAGGACCTCCACTAGATGGAGGCCACATGCCAATGTTAGATGTTCAGCAAATAGAAATGACAGACTATATGAAAAAGCTAACATCTCTGGTTTCAGCCCTTTCTACGCAGGTCCAGTTGGCGAACAGGAAACCGCAGGAGGAAGCAACACTACCTGTCAAGGTAGGCGACTGGGTCAGGGTCAAAGTTCACAAGAGGAAGTGGACTGACCCCAGGTGGTCCGGGCCTTACGAAGTGAGGGAGGTTACTTCACACTCGGTCCAGGTTAAAGGTAAAAAAGGAGCACCTTGGCACCACCTGACACATTGTGCCCCAGCCGCACCTCCTAGCCGCCCATTGGCAGAAATTAGAAAAGCAATCCAAAATGTATAGATGGAAGAGATGTTTTGGCGGGGAACAGCCCCCGCATAGTACATCCATAACTTGGAAGGCAATGGGGTTTGGGAAAAAGACAACAGTTGTCCTAGCAGTAGTAGTAGTAGTGGGAGTTGCAGCATTAATTCTGGGGTTGGAACATGCGTATGGGGACCGAGACCACAAAGAACAATCACCCGGTAGTGTCCAACCACCTCTCAGTAACAAAGGAAATGAAACTAGACGAGAGAAAAGAAGAGCAGTTTGGGCAGTAGTGAAGCAACACACTAAGGGCCCATCCCCAAGGTGCGGTGCCAGATTGACTCTCCCCTATGTGAGAGACTCAACCACGTCATTTACCTTTGATTTGTGTCAGGCTATAGACTGCGGGGGGTATAATAGTTTCTACAAAAACACAGATGTGTACATCTGTGACGACTATCAAAAGGTAGAGGACTGTGAAAGGAGCGCTTCCGGACAGGTGAAAGGTAGTCTCTGTAACAGCTGGTATGACGCGGGTTGGACAACAGGAGGGTGGAAACCATGGGCGAGGTTGACAGACAAAAGAGATTGGTGGGTACAACAAGATGAATGGGAGATATTATCTATACAGCGGGACTATAGTTCAGACCCCACGAAAAATCCCATAACCCTGTCAGTAAATAGAGCAATTGGGAGCAGGAACGGTCAGGATGTGTGGATGTTAGCCATAGGTGTATGGATAGCAGGAAGTGACCAGATAACCCCCCTGCAGATAAATATTTTGGATCCCCTCACGCACACACAGAATGACACTGACATGGCAGAGACTACAGTAAAACCCCCCTGAAGGAGGAAGACGTAATAGTGCAGGACTTCTCTAAAATGAGGGTGGAAGATGTGTTAGAGTTATCAGCAGGTGCAGGCCAGGACAATTTATGGATCAGGTGGCTAATACAGAATGCCAAAGAACAACACATGGAAGGGTGCGTGGCCTGTGCCACAGCTAGACCAGTCATGTTCACTAACCCGGCCCCGTTGTTTCCTAATGAGGACCCAGCAGTATATGCATGCATGTTGAACTTCACACACTCTAAGACAGCTTCCCGCAATTGTACTACCCTAGCATCCCTCTTTCCCCCAGGCTTTGAAAAACCAGGGTATTTTACCGCCATAAAGGGGGAGGGTGCAAGATATCACTGTTTCAATCTCACCGGATCAAGCAAGCCCACAATCAAACTAGGTGATATACCCCCAGACTGGTGTAATACAACTGTACAAAACAAAACAGCCCTAGGCCCAGTGGCTAGAATAGGACTATTCTACTATTGTGGTGGTCTTAGGTTGTACTCCCAGATAAAGTTCCCAAATCAAACGTCAGGAGTTTGTGCTATGGTTAGATTAGCTATGCCCATATCTTTGGTGGGGAGTAGAGTCCACTATACCCACCATAAGGCTGTGCAACTGACCGTAAAGAGAAGGCGCAGGGCCCGTAGTATGCAAGGCCCGGCTTTTGATCCATGGGCGGGAACCCCAACCTATATAGACAGCATAGGAGTTCCTAGGGGTGTCCCGAATGAATACAAATTGGCAGATCAAATAGCCGCAGGATTTGAGAATATACCACTGCTTTCAGCCATCTTCCCCGTCACTCCCAGCAAAAATGTAGATAGGATAAATTTTGTGCATTATAATGTTTTACGCTTGAGCAATGCAACTAGGGATGCCATCGAAGGCCTGGCCGAGCAGATGGCCCCAACGTCCCTCATGGCGCTCCAGAATAGGATGGCGCTGGACATGCTGTTGGCTGAAAAAGGAGGAGTCTGTTCCATGTTCGGAGAGATGTGCTGTACGGTCATCCCTAACAACACTGCCCCGGATGGGAAGGTCACCAGGGCTTTGAACCAACTTCGAGCCCTTTCCCAGGAGATGCATGACGCCTCAGGTGTATCAAATCCATTGGAGGGGTGGATGACAACCTTTTTTGGCAAATGGAAGAATCTTATCACTGCTTGTTTGACATCTATTGCTGTTTTTCTCGCTATTCTAGTTACCTGTGGGTGTTGCTGTGTGCCCTGCCTGCGGACCATGATATCCCGGCTCATCACCACTGCCTTGTCCAAAGAAAAAGCGCCGCCTCCCTATTCCGCTGGGATGCTGCCATTACTCACCATGCCTGAGGACGGGGAGGACGTTGAGGCACTGCAGTTAGTGTAAAAAGTGTTCGCACCTAGTAGGTGCGAAAAGGGGGAATTTGTGGGAAAATAATACAATGACTGAGGTGGTGATGAACAGGGCACTCAGGAACGGCCACGTAAAAGCTGGCTTAAAGTATATGCTGAATTAACCAAAGACTAAATAAGAGTGTGTGTGTGTGTGACATATTATACATTATGCTTTGCAGCTGGGGTACGGCTAGGAGGGAGAGAACAGGAAGGGCTATCTTAGTCAGATAAGCTACAGTGAGCACGAGAAGAGGAGATGGTGAGGCCAAGGACACTGAAGTTCGAGGACGGTCTGATAACTCAGAGAACAGGACGTACAAACTAAGAAGGGAGTGAACATAGCTGTCTTGTGAAGTAAATGATAACTGAAAATAATAGACAGGCAAGAAGGAAGAGGCAGAGCAGGGATTGTACCCCAGCAACAGTATAGCTGACCAATCAGGCCCCACAAGGGGAACCAATATAACCCTGAGCACGCTATTGTTTAAGTGCCTTTTTGGGAACCTCTGTACTAGACAAGTTTCCATCAGGTCCGTGCACGTTTAACTGCCCGGAAACGCATTTCATCTGTTGACCACAAGAATAAACGCTGTGTTAATTCATCATGGAGTCAGTTGTCAGTTTATAGAAGGATTTCTCCAACAGTACTCTTTAAAACGTTAAACTAATGAGGAAGAATTTGACAAATCAACCAAAAACGTACTCTTTTAAATCTGTATCTGTCAAGTCCTGACCATTCCCTGACTGGGAATTGAACCCCGGCCGCGGCGGTGAGGGCGCCAAATCCTAGCCATTAGACCATCAAGGAGTTACATCTATCAAATTTAATTTAACAAATTGTTGGTTATATTGTTTTAGGCAAGAAATGGCGCATGGTTAGAGATTTAGAAGGCAGTGGTGCCAAATGCAAAACTGCCTGTTTCGATTTAATTACATGGTAATAATACAAAAACAGAGGAGTAGTGATTACTTGGAAATGCTTCCGGCAGTTTCTGAAATAAAAACAATGAATCAGTGGTGGAAAATGCAAAACTACCTGTTTCTATTTTATTACGTAGTAAGACAGAGGTGTAGTGATTACCTGGAAATGCTTCTGGTAGTTACTGTCAAACAACCATGAATCAGTGGTGGAAAATGCAAAACTGCCTGTTTCAATTTTATTACATGGTAATATTAGAATAACAGAGGTGCAGAGATTAGAGGTGCAGAGATTACCTGGAAATACTTACCATGAAATATGTCTTGTCCTTCACGTACGTAACGCAGTGCAATCTGACCAGCAGCTAAACACCTTCCACCATCAAGCACTGGCGACTGGGATCCTTGTAACACGTTTATTTGAGTTACAAAGGGTGAAACTGGGAGAAAACACAATGACCAGTTACTTAGATAGTAAGGAGTCACAGCTATTAAACAAAGATAATTGTAAAAACAATATAACTACACAACAGGCTAGCAAAAATGTAAGATGAAATAAAGAAACACGTAATGTATTGTTATACAGTGTACGTAGTATAACCTATGTTGGGTATCTAAATAAACTAAGATATACTTACATGTGGCATTACCCAAGATAAAAGTGGCAAACTAGCTTACTGAAGTATACCGTCAGTTAGGGCTGAACAATATTGTGTTTTAGCATTGACATCGCGATGTGCGCATGCGCGAAAGTCACATTGCAGGACGTTACGATGTTGACGTTAATACTTTTTTGCTGCTTGATAGAAAAGTAACCTTTCACCGTTTCTCCTTTACATGATTATTACCATCCGACCATTCCCCTTTAAGACAGGTAGCCATGTGGGCAACGTGTGTATGTGACGTTAGTCCGACGGAGTTTGGTATGGGAAGTGAGGCTCTTTGTGTGGAGAAAAGTAGCCTACCGTTGGCAACAGCTGCCTCTAACACAGTGATGTCATAGTATTTGATGGGTAGTGAGTGACGCTACAGTAGTTGGGGTTTTATGTTCTCTGCAAATACAAACTAAACCCCCTGATTAATGCAACATAATCACAACGTCTCCCGGCCATTTCCCACTGCAGAAAGCTGCAACCAGTCAGGCTAAAGCTAAAATAGTTCGCTTAAAGAAACAAGCAGAAAGCTGCTATCAGCCAAGCTAAAGCTAATATAGTTAGCTTAAAGAAACAAGCAGAAAGCTGTTACCAGCCAAGCTAAAGCTAAAATAGTTAGCTTAAAGAAACAAGCAGAAAGGCGCTACCAGCCAGGCTAAAGCTAAAATAGTTAGCTTAAAGAAACAAGCAGAAAGCTGCTACCAGCCGGTCTAAAGCTAATATAGTTAGCTTAAAGAAACAAGCAGAAAGCTGCTACCAGCCAGGCTAAAGCTAATACAACTAGCCCAAAGAAACAAGAGGCATGCAGGTCTGGTCAGTTTATCAAACGAGCTGGCCTCGCTAGTCGACCACAACCTGAAATTTAGAGGAAGCAACATGCAGTCACTGTCATTCACGTTAACCTGGATTGATTATTATATGAATACAATGGTGTCATGCTAGTCAACCAGAGTATTTCTACCTGATGTCCCTCTCCAAAATCACTTCAGAAGAGTAATGTTAGTCACAGCGCTTACTTGCTTTGGTGTTTGTAAAGCATTAAAGTCTATCCCCAGATGAGGGACAACTCTGTCCGGCTTATTTATGTAGCATGAAAGCTAGCATAAGCTTACTAACATCCAGCCCGCTTCTAAATACTGTAAATACCTTTTAATTAGCTCAACACTTTTTAACAGTTAAACTGAAACACTGGCGCTGAGCTCCAGGTCCTGCAGACGCAGACGGTCTGCCGTTATCTCAAAGTGTTGAGATAATTAAAAAGTATTTGTTTAGAAGCAGGCTGGCTGCTATTTAGCCAATGCTAGCTTCCATGCTACATAAATAAGCCTGACAGAGCTGTCCCTCACAGAAAAAAAACACAGGTAAAATTAAAAAAACACTACATAAACTTTGCTACAGTGCGTTTATTTAAACATAGGTACACCTACATGTAGGGTGACGAGATTGCAATATAAGCCTTTATATTAATATTAGCAGTGGAAGCGTGCTGGGCCCATAACCCAGAGGTTGATGAATCAAAACCATCTTCTACTATTTCCTGTGCTTTGTATCTTCAGTAAGTATATATCCAGTCTGTTGATGTTTAACACAGCAACTGATGTTGCAAGTGTCTGAAGTGAAATGTCTCCACCTGCTGAAGAGTAAACTTAATGGCATGTTGAGATTATTTCACCCATAAAAAAAGAAACTTCAGTGCTCATACCTTTTATTCCCGCTGTAACACACGTAAAAACTGGAGTGTAATACAGTAAATATACTACACTACAAGTAATAAATACTGTAAATAGAAACTGTAAAGCATGTACGTTCAAAGTGCTTGTTGTGTTGTTTACCAGTCAGATTACCACAGGAGGTAATATCTGTTGCACCTCTTTTAAAGACTCTACCATAATACCTGCTGGAGATGCCAGGTCCTCATACATGTAAAGCATGAGCTCTACCACTGAGCTACATCCCCTGAAGATTTTGAAATTCTTTTGACTTTTTTCTGAGATAGACTTAGACTTATCTTTATTAATCCTTTTGGGATGACTCCCGCAAGGAAATTGAAATATGCGGTGGCTTGAAATGAAACCTGGGCAAAATGCTTGCACTGCTATGGTATAAATCATAGTTGAAAAGTAACACACCTGTTGCCTTTCTGCTGGACAATACAACGTTCACTGCAAATCTTGTAAGACAGATTGATAAGAAATACATTGGTGGAGACTGGTTGCTTCCAGTACCAATGAGATAAGACAATATTGTTTATGAAGGAACATCTGGGTATACTGTGATGTGTCATTGGTTGGCTACCACTCTTAAAAAGCAGCGCTCGTTGTCTGCAGGATTTGAACCTGCGCGGGGAGACCCCAATGGATTTCTAGTCCATCGCCTTAACCACTCGGCCACGACAACATGACAAGTAGCTCTATACCTGTTTGCACAAATGTTCATACACGTTTCTATTGGTTAAGACTGTAACTTAAGATATCATTGTAATCACATTCAGATCACCTCAAATAAAGACACTGATGATCATTGTGTTCATAAGTGCTTCTCTTTGGGGTTGTCTTGGTTGTGAGTTCATCATCAGACACTAACACATGCAGAGCAAGTACATTTCAGCTGTTGTCCACCGCTAGCTAAATAAATAAAAGAATGGGAGTTTTGGAATAGATATTCAGCACTAAGTGGTACTTTCTAATGCTGAATGAGCTCTATCTGGAGGAAAAAGGAGTTGCCCCAAAGAAAGTCATTGGACTCTAATTGACCACTCATAGACTGTTAATGGCATACATTGGGATGATGGTTGTCTATTCATGAAGCCATTCATTACTTACAATAGTCAGTTTTTTTGTTTCTTGTTATGTCTCGGCAAGAAGTATTATACTTTTGGGTTGTCTGTCCATCTCTACATCAGAATCAGAAATTCTTTATTGATCCCTGAAGGGAAACTCTGGAAAAGACTGCTCCTTCAAGCCAGCACCCTAAGGATTTCAGCCTTATGCCTCTAAAGTCCTCCGCTCTACCAACTGAGCTGTCGAAGCGAGCTAGTACATACACATGCATTGTAAATGTGATGACACAGGACCCCCCTAGAGGTGCTTTCAGTGATAGAGCGCACTTCCAGTCTCAATGCCCAGATGTATTATCTTATCTTAAAGAGCTCATAGTACCTTACAACCCTAGGAGAGCACTACGCTCCCAGAATGCAGGGTTACTTGTGGTTCCTAGAGTCTCTAAAAGTAGAACGGGAGCCAGAGCGTTCAGCTATCAGGCTCCTCTCCTGTGGAACCAGGTTCCAGTTTGGGTCCGGGAGGCAGACACCGTCTCCACATTTAAGAGTAGGCTTAAGACTTTCCTTTTTGATAAAGCTTATAGTTAGGGCATAGAATCGAATATTGTTAGGGAGTAGTAGTTAGTCACATAGTTTTCAGATTTATCTATCATATAATATAACTAAAGGGAGACTTGGCATACAGCCCGATCCGGTTGGGGAGAGTTCTGGCCGACCGGGCTGGAGCTCTCTTTACCTTGTCTCTCTTGGTTTTGTTGTAATAGTTTTAGACAGCTGGGGACTTATTTTGATACACTAGTTAGGGCATATAATCGAATATTGTTAGGGAGTAGTAGTTAGTCACATAGTTGTCAGATTTATCTATCATATAATCAAGAATATAATAGAACTAAAGGGAGACTTGGCATACAGCCCGATCCGGTTGGGGAGAGTTCTAGCCTGACCGGGCTGGAGCTCTCTTTACCTCGTCTCTCTTGGTTTTGCTGTAATAATTTTAGACAGCTGGGGACTTATTTTGATAAACTGAGCTCCTCTCTCCTCTATCTTTCCATCTTTTCATTTATGTGCATCCATGTCCCAGAAATGCTTGTTACTAACCTATTTCTGGGGAGTCATTCCCGGAGTCCTTATGTTCTTTTTTCCCCAGCATGTTCCCTTGGATCAAAGAGGCTCCGAAATCAGGGTAGCAGCTATCGCCATGGTCCCGCTACACGTTCTGTGATGCCATGTTCAACTGCTACACTGCGGTGTCCTGCTACGTCCTGCTACGTCCTGCTGTGCCTTGTAATGCCGCACAGCGTCCTGCTATGCTATGAACTACTACAAAGAACTGCTACAAACTACAAATTTTTTCTATTTTTGTTATTGCCACTCTTCATTCTAACCCCAACCGGCCCGTCAGACGCCGCCTACCAAGAGCCTGGGTCTGACCGAGGTTTCTGCCTAAAAGGAAGTTTTTCCTCGCCACTGTCGCACTGTTGCTTGCTCTGGAGGAAACCACTAGAACTGTTGGGTCCTTGTAAATTCTGGAGTGTAGTCTATCTGTAAAGTGTCTTGAGATAACTCTTGTTATGAATTGATACTATAAATAAAATTGAATTGAATTGAATTGAATGTTTATGATTTTTTTTACTTTTTATGAAATTTTCGACATACTAGACTGACTTTTTATGACATTTTATGATTTTTTGACATACTATACTATGAATTTTACAAAACTAAAAGGATCTTACTCTCTAACTAAAAGCTCTATCTCTGTAGGGATCCCCCCCTCATAATGTTGTCACACACTTAGCATAATAATCTGAGTCTTTCAACACTTTTAGTGGATGGAAACGTTCTCTTGTCAAGGAGTTTAATCACAGAAAGGGCAGGAAGGATAAATCCACCATATCAAGTCTCACGCGCGAGGCCTCGTTTAATTTATTTTATTTTAACTATAAAACAACAATAACTTGAGAGCGTACAATTAAAAATGGCCAACTTCTAGTGTGCTGGTAATGATGAGAGGACCAATTTACACAAATGTTTAATTTGCGCTTTTTCTAAACTCCCAACTTTTCATAGTTTCATCCCAAACCCACTATATAAATAAAACTTACAATGACTTTCTGTCAGCCAAAAAAGAGTATGTTTCTAGAGATGAGAAGAAAGTTTTTACAAAATCAAAAAGTTTCAAACATGTCTACGTTTTCCAACCAAAACATCTTTAAACGTCTTAATGTTTCTCCTTTGGGCCTCTCCTTCTCCTCTCCATGGTGGGTACATTGTGGTTAGGGTTGGGTACCAAAACCCGGTGCTAGTACGGCACCGGTGCCTTAACACCCGGTATCTATCGGACCGAATAGTAACGGGGATTTCAGGGCCTCATTTTGGTGCTACTGAAACACCAGCGCTGCCTTTTTCCATCTAGTGGTTGTTTTTGTCATTTAGCAGCAATTTACTGGGGAAATATAACTTTTTTTTTTACATTTCATTTGGACCATATAGCGATAAACAAGCCGTTCTTAAATATTGCTGGCTGTTTTTTTGTGCTCCTATTTTAAAACATATATACATTTAAAAAAGGTATTTTTAAAAGGATGGGTTTAGGCACCGATTCTGGTGCCTAAATGGTAAAGAGTTCTGAGGACAGGCAGAAAACAGTCCAGCTGATCCACAATAACATACATGTTGGTCAGAAGATAGAGTTACTGCTGGTCAGCCTTCAATGTGGAGAGAGAAGATCAGAATATAACAACACAGCTATCAGGGCATGAGGAGGAGGAAACAGCTTGGCTCTGAAACATGTTCACAACGAGGCAGCGTGAACGCGCTGGTGTCTTTTAAGGTTACCACTATGAGAAAAGGTTTCCCCACATTGTTCACACCAGTACGGCTTCTCTCCAGTGTGAATGCGCTGGTGAGTTTTAAGGCTACTATAATGAGAAAAGGTTTCCCCACATTGTTCACAGCTGTACGGCTTCTCTCCAGTGTGAATGCGCTGGTGAGCTTTAAGGCTACTACTCTGAGAAAGGTTTCCCACATTGATCACAGCTGTACGGCTTCTCTCCAGTGTGAATGCGCTGATGGGTTTAAGGTGATTACTCTGAGAAAAGGTTTCCCCACATTGATCACACCAGTACGGCTTCTCTCCAGTGTGAATGCGTTGATGGGTTTTCAGGGTACTCTGTAGTGTGAAAGCTGCCCCACATTGATCACAGCTGTACAGTTTCTCTCCAGTGTGAACTCTCTGATGAATCTTTAAATATCCTGATGTTGTGAAGGATTTGTCACACTGCTGACAGCGGTGACGTTTGACCCCTCTTCTTCTCCGTTCCTATCAACAGTCAGGAAACCAAGAAAATGAGTTAGTGAGGTGCCATGCTGTAGAGTTCTATCTTAAACTAGAAACATTAGAGGATGTCTATGGAACATTGTTTGACTGACGCATTACCTTTCTTAATTATCTGCCAACATCACTATTATGGAGTTGCATTATGGGACATGTAACATCCAGTGTTGGTTAGTTTGGGATAGATAAACTACTTTTGATCAATTTATGTGCGGCCTGTATTTTGTTGCCAGCCTTTAGCCAGCCGGTAACAAATGGGGGATTATCCGGGATTTTTTTGTGCTGGGAAAGTTGAAAATGTAACATTTTCCCACAGATTTTGAGCTTTCACTGGTATCTGTAGGGGTTACCGTGTTGTCTTCATGTTGCTGGAACAGCTCTACTCCAGTTAAGTAAATTGGAACCATTGTCCCTGATAGGCATTAGCAATGAGGGGCACTAGTTGACCTTTGACCTTTTGTTTTAGGTTGTTGTTTTTGCTAAATCAAACTTGTATAGCCAGCAGTATTGTGTAAGAAAGTAATATGGTAGTGTAATGTGGTATTGTCCACACAAGCTACATTTCCTCAAGCAGTTCTGAAGCTCAGCAGAGCTTTCTGCTGTGTGAAGAATAAAACTGCTGAGTATCACTGACGCCTCTGAAAAACACAGGTGCATATGTGTCGTGGTCATGGATGTTTAAAAAATAGCTTTGATGTACAGTTGTGTTCAAAATAATAGCATCACTAAACTCATAAATCATATTGGTAAAAGTGATATTTCTACATGGCAAATAATAAAAAAGTCCTAGAAAACCAACAGTCATGACATGCATGCTGCTCATTCTGTGGAATTGAATCTGTAATTGAAAGGAGCATGTTCAAAATACTAGCAGTGTTGTGTTCAATTAGTGAGCTGATTGATTCTGTGAAGAAACAGGTGTCAGTTATGGCCCATATTTAATCTATATACTGTATATATACATATTTAAGGAAGGAAGCACATGTTGTGCATGCTGGTTATAGTGCATTTGACACTGAAATACTCAGCAAAATGGCTCGTTCCAGACATTGCCCTGAGGAACAGAGGACTTTGATTTAAAAGTTGATATGAGAGAGGAAAACATATAAAGAAGTGCAGAAGATTATAAGCTGTTCTGCCAAAATCATTTCAGATGCCTTGAAATGGCATCCAAAGCCTGACCGACGTGGGAAAGAACCAAAGGACACATTGACTGGCCAACGGAGAAATGGAGCAACATTCTGGGGACGGATGAGTGGGAAACTGTTCTTTTTGGGTCTAGGAGCCGCAGACAGTTTGTCCTCCGACCCCCCTGCACTGAAATCAAGCCCCAGTCCACTGTGAAGACAGTAAAGCATGCTGGTTATGGGATGTTTCTCATACTGTGGTGTTGGGCCTGTTTATCACATACCAGGGATCATGGATCAGTGTCAATACATCAGAATACTTGAAGAGGTCATGTTGCCTTATGCTGAAGAGGAAATGCCTTTAAAACGGGTCTTTTAACAAGACAAAGACCCAAACACACCAGGAAGGACCAAAGTCTTGGTTCCAGATGAACCAGATGGATGTTATGGAGTGGCCAGCCGATCCATGGACCTCAATCCCAGAGAACACTTGTAGGGTGACATCATAAATGCTGTTTCTGAGTCCAAACCCAGTAATGCAGAGGAATTATGGGATGTAGTTCAATGGTCCTGGGCTGGAATACCTGTCACAGGTGACTCCATGCAACACAGATATGAAGCGGTTCTCAGAAATAATGGTTATGCAACTAAATATTAGTGCAGGGATTCAAACCCTAACACATTTTTCAGTTTATACAGTAACATTTGAGTTTGTAAAGAAAAATGCAAATACTGCTAATATTCCTTTTTCTTCACTTCCTGTAAAGGTAGAACACAAACTTGATCAATGTTGGTCATGTTTTGATTTGGAAATCAACGGCCAGTGTTCCCAATGCATTGGTATTATGGAATTAAAAGCTATTCTAAGGATTTGGAGCATTATTCACTTCTTTAAAAACACTGTTGTTATTCTGAACACAACTGTATGTAAAGGTTTTGGATACAAAGATTTAATGATTGGTGGAAATGGGGGTGGCCTAATACGACCCCCCACCAATACATGCATGTCTATTGATCTGCGTTTGTAGACAGAGTGAGTGAGTTAGTAAGGTGCCATGGTGGAGCGAGCTAAGTAAAACCAGAAGCATTGTTCACAGCATTTCTTTGTCTAAGTTCCACTGCTGTATTACCATGGTTACGCTGTGTTTGTGTGTTAATAAAGTTTGGATTGAATATCTGTGTGGCGTTTTTGTTGCCAGCCTTGACCTGCTCTTTATGGAAAGACCTGGGAGATAAATAACATCCCAGAGTACGGTCTAGACCTGCTCTTCATCTTTATGGAAAGCGCAAAGAGATAACTGATGTTGTGATTTATATATATAAAATATATAATATATAACAAATTTAATTGATATATCTGCCAGTCAGTAACAACCGGGGGGGAATGGTTGGGATTGGTAGTGCATAATCCAGAAAAAAGTGGAAAAGTTTCTTTGAGGGAGTGTTTGACTCCCAGTTGAACTTGATCTAGTATCTGTAGGGGTTATCAGCCTCTAAACGACTCAGGGGATTGGTTGGCCCTCTGTTGCATTCATTAATTAGATCAAATTTCTGGGACTCTTCAGTCTGGAGTACCCTCTTTCCTTCACTCACCTCCTCCTCCCTGACACCTCTCCTCTTGCCCTCCCTTTCTTCTTCTCCTCCTCCTCGTGTTTCTGCTGGTACTCGGTGATAAGGTCCAGGTCCAGGTTGTCTTGTGGCTCCCATGTGTTTCTCCTCACTGGAAAGGTGAGTGCAGACAAAAGAACCTCTCCTCACACTTGTTTTTAGACAATCCATTCTCACTCTAATTATCATTCCTATTTTTCCTTTTCCTTTTCTATTGCCATCTTATAAGGTTATTTGTGGGTCTGCAATGCAGTGTCAAAATACCAAACCTTCAACTTTGAGGGCATGATACCATGTTGACACTTACTGCAATGTGTAAATATATTATATATCTCAGGACCAAGAACACCAAGCATTAATATTATAGACTCATACTTACGCTGAGAACCCCTTCCATTTCAGCAGAAACTCCACTTTCCCTTCACCACTCTGCGGTCCAAACCTTCTCCACCACATACTCCTCCTCCTCTTCCACCTCCTCCTTCTTGCCCTTCTTTCCTGCTCTGGTCGCCAGCTTGCCGTCTGCTGAAGGTGCCTTTAGTAGACCCAAGGGGGGGGGGACATGCAGAGATAATGATACAAGGGTTAGAAAACTAATGGGAGGTGTGAGTGAATTCTAGTTGACCATGTTTTACTATATTAAAATCTTCTGTTTGAATGGAGAAAATGCAAGGGCTGATGAGGGGACCAATCCATAGGACTCAAGAGTGTCAAGTATCTCCTGCATTCAAACTGAAAGAGACTACTAAAATGTAAGGCCCAAAAGTCATTAACTGGAGCAACAAGCTACATGCACAGTAGCCTGGATCAACCACACTTCATCAAGCAGAACATCTCCAGATGTTCCTGTGTGAAAATGGAAAGTTCAGAAAGACGTTTTGATGGTGCAACAAGGCCGGCCTTTTTGAGGTGCGACATGCAAAGGCCAGTAAAATGTTTATGAGTATGTAGCGACTCTATCGACGTGGGTAGCCGGTGATATGTTTACACGGCAGTGAAAAAATTGCAGCTTGACTTAGTGAGATCCGCTCATTGCAACTTAATTGGTTGCACGTTTGCCGAGCCAGGATGAAGGATGCCTTCACTTCCGTAAATAAACTCCCAATGTATCATGGTTTGGATTTACCAGAGATAGACACAGAGACAAAGAGCAAGCGGCAGAAATGAGCGAAAACGTGATAACCATGTCCAGCAAGGTGTAGATAGCTCCCCTGTACACCCTGGCTATGTCCACCCAAGTGTGGATAGCCAGGATGAACAGGTGAAGCTATGTCCAGCCAGGTGTAGATAGCTGGGATAAGTTCACGGCTTTCTTAAATAGACCACGGTATCCATCACAGATTTACTGATGCAGAAATGTAGAAGACGCATGCGTCATATGTTACACCCCATGAGCAGCAGCTTCTAATGGAAAGTAACGAGGAGGTGAAGCAGAAAGGAAAATACAGTTGTTATTAAACGGAGAGAAAAATTATGCAACAAGAAAATGAAATCATGATATATTGTGTCTGACCAGTCTGCCATTAATATCGATATAGGTAATATTGCTGCATTGTCACTTAATCTCAGGGGCGTCCGCTACGCCAGGCAGCCTCAACACGCTGACGGCCCACCGGAAAAGTTCTGACTCTCCCAATTGCCACCTCCGCATCTGGGTGCCAGTGCAACCATTTCTAACCATCTAACAACTGCTATAGTAGGTTTAAATCAAACCACTGGCTGTTAGCCCCTGTGTTCCGGTTTACAACGAGAGTCCATGTTAACTGGCGACCGTCCAGCCAAAAGCGTTGAAAACGGGAAAGAATACGTAGCTGTCCGCGTGAACTCCTGTTTATTTCTCATTAAAATGCTCAACATAACGCATACGTTACCTCTCTAATTTGTCTTTGGAGTCTAGTCTGAGGAAAACTTGTCCGTTGGCGTTTGAAACGCGGTTGCTGTTAAGGAAACAGTAACACAACGTTGCTCTTTCCTGTTAATGTTAGAAACGTTTTATTGAATACAACCCTTTGTCTTCAGAGCCTGTTCAAGTAAAACATGTCACGTAGATAAGGTATTTGCCCTAAAGTAGAAAAAAAAAGAAAAAAAATCGAACTGGATTTTTGAATCGTACCTTCTTGGGAAAATGTAAATGTCGCAGCAGCCCAACGCGGTGCGCCATGAGCCGTATGGCAAATTGGTGGGCGTGGC